>NC_079457.1:49356529-49496529 GCF_903798145.1 Danio aesculapii
ATCTTTGGATTGGTAGAGTTTCCCGATGTAGCCTAGTTTGGAAAACTCCAACGTCACCCATTTGGAGTCCGTCATGGAGCGAATGTGTTGTTGAATGCTTGAAAGAAAGTTTCTGGAGCATCCCACATCATCCTCCAGCATGATGTAGTACTGCGAGAGGTCGCTGCTGAAGTGCAGCAAGAAGGAATAATCCACGTTTTGTTTGGAGCGGAAGGATACGCGGTCTGGAGCGTCGTTAAAATTCCTCTTTAGACCGGCCAGCGGAGGATATTGCTCTTTATTTGCTTGGATGACCAGCAGACGGCCTTTAGAGAGCTGAACGGCGAATTCTCGGCTGATTTGGTCCATGGTTTGCTGGATCCAGAGCAGGTCGAAGTCTGCCAGGAGAACCACCACCACCATCTGATCCAGCTCTTCCTCTGAGGACTCCGAGAAGATGGATTGGAGAGTGTCATGGAGATAAAAACCCTTTTCTCTTTTCACCGACGACAAGCCCACCGTGAGGTACTCTGAATAAAAACAACACACAGAGGGATTACTGAGATCCAGAATACTTATTTTGCTTAATAATACAGTAGTGCCGCTTCAAGTAAAGTCATGATGACTTATACATTAACAGGTCTTGGTAGTTAAAATTGTGGCGTGTAAAATATTAGCGTCTTGTGTTTTATTGATGATGTGACTAGTCAACGTCGACTCAACTTTCATTAGATAAAAATCGACTCCAAAAATCTAGAGTCCTTCAACCCCTAGTCTGTAGCTCCGCCCTCTTCTAAAAAAGAGCACAATCTCATTTGCATTTAAAGTCAGTCACCAAAACACCACAATTAGGATCAAAGCCTGAAAGGGTCAGTTTCAGAGAGCTGGAGAACATTATCTGTGTGTTATTCCCAGCTCAAACTCACACACACACTCTCTAGAGACAGCAGAGATGCGTTTACAGCTTGTATAAAGGGGCAGAATGGGTCTCCTTTAACATTTCCCCCTGATTACTGCACAAAATTAAACTCATTTGAGTGAGTGTGTGTGGTTTGTTCAATGTAAGCTAGTGTTCTGCTCTTTTCCGTCATTGAATCATGGGGCTGTACTTTAAAGTCATCAGCTCTAGAGGGCAGTGTTTTCCCTACAATAATAAAAGGCTTGTTGTTTAACTCTTGAATCCTATTTTGAAGAGTTTTTGATTTGTTTTCCTCACCAATGGGCTAGGTGCACAAGATGGCGCAGGTGTGCGTGTTTACTTCTTGTGGGTTTTGTTATTAAGATTAAAAGCAGAATTTTCAGCATCTTCAGTTTGAGGTGTTTAACAACTGAAATAACTCAAACATATATGACCGTTATCATCTATATTGAAAACTATTTCCCACAGTATTTCCTCTAATATTTGTTCTTCTGGAGAAAGTCTGATTAGTTTTATTTCAGCTAGAATAAAAGCAGTTTTTAATAGTTTTAAAGCCATTTTAAGCTCAATATTATTAGCCCCCTTCAGCAATATTAGTGTTGGATTGTCTCCAGAATAAACCACTGTTATACAATGACTTGCCTAATTACCCTAACTTTACCCTAATTACCCTAGTGAAGCCTTTAAATGTGACTTTAAGCTGAATACTAGTGTCTTGAAGAATATCTAGTCTAATATTATGTGCTGTCATCATGATGAAGAGAAAAGACATCAGTTATTAGAGATGAGTTATTAACACTGTTATGATTAGAGATGCATTCTCTTCATTAAACAGAACATTTAACAGAGGCCTCATTTCTCAGCTTTTATTCACATTTAATTTGCCAGGGGTGTAAATCATTTCGTGCCTGACTAGGATACAGTATACAGTATGTTCTGAGGTAATCTGCTCCAGTTACAGTAGGCACTTCTACTGGTAAACAAAACTTACAGGTTTTGCAAGGCATTCAGACAAGATTGATCCTTACGAGAAAAGCCCTCAAGAAAGACGGCATGACAGGAACTTTGGGTTTTTCTAAGAACCGAGACTTGAGTCTAATCGAAAGCACAAACATCAAGCATCATTTCAACACATTTGCAGAGGATTCATGTGGACAGAAGCACTAATAATACACACGCCAGCACAGCACTAAAATAGTCATTACTTTGACTACATCTAATATAAATCATCCAAAACACATGTGCTATAGGGGAACTGATGAACTAGATTGGCCAAAGTGTATGAGTGTGTGTGTGTGTGTGCGCATGAGAATGAGTGTGTATGGGTGTTTCCCAGTGATGGGTTGCAGCTGGAAGGGCATCCGCTGTGTAAAACTTATCCTGGAATAGTTGGCGGTTCATTCCGCTGTGGCGATCTCTGATAAATAAGGGACTAAGCCGAAGGAAAATGAATGAAATGCAATTCCTTGAGTAATCTTCTTGCTTCGTCTGCTGATCTAGATCTATAGGGATATATTCTCTGCTGGTGGTAAAGAAATAAACTCACTCTTGGACGGCTGTAAAACTCCTCCCAGAACATTGATGGAGATGTTGAAATGCAGGTAATGGCTTTTAATATCCTCCATCCAAGATTCACGATCCCAGGTCCAGACCACTGACCCCTGTGGAGAGATATAAACACAGAATCAAGTGTAAATACTCTGTTCATATCTTATCACGAGGTGTTTTCAGGCATTTATATGATTTAGATGTTAAGGCTGTATGATAGTGGAGCAAGTACGCGATGATGTTCTTGAGTATCGCAGTAATGAAACAACAATTAAATGCTATTTTCATTTCAACTTTTATTATGTATAAAAATAAACTTTTATTTCCTTTATTTTAGTTCCTTTATTAATCTGGGATCGCCACAGCGGAATGAACCACCAACTTATCCAGCATATGTTTTACACAGCGGATGCCCTTCCAGAAACATGCAAACTCCACACAGAAACACCAACCTACCCAGCCAGGACTCGAACCAGCGGCCTTCTTGCTGTGAGGTGATCATGCTACCCACGGCGCTACCGTGATGCCCTACAAATGCTATTTTTATTAACTAAATCATTTATTTATGTACTTATATTAAAATAAACAGGTAAAAGATATTGTTCAGGTGTAATTATTCCAACTAACGTCAAACATTTAGGGCCCCATCTCTCGTCTCGACTCGTCCACTAGTGTTTATTTTCAGCTCTCATCTTAGCTTCCAGCCAATAGTAGAACAGCAGCTGCTAAAGGGGGTGGGGCTTAAGATAATACTCCCCCATCTGATTGGTCAAATTTAGATAGATCCAACACATACTGTAAAATAAATGTATGCATCACCTCTGCGATACTATTATCACAATAATAATAGTTTTGAGATATATTGTGCAGCCCTTATTAATGTTACATGCGTCATAATTCATAACCACTCCATTAGCAAGGTAAGTCATGTAGAGTGGAGATTAAAATGGGTTATATCTTGTATAGATCTACCAGCGAGAGTTTAAAAGATGTATATTAGATGTCTAATAGACGTCTAGATGTAGATGTCTTGGGTTAAGTTAAATTTAGGCTGTCAGTGAATATCTAATAGACGTCTAGGAATAGTCCACTAAGAATGAATGACTTTACATCTATTTAAAGGCTATTTATAGACATCTGTTAGATGTTGTATATTACACTACAGAAAGCTTGTAATAAACTGCAGCACATGTTCTGTTATTCTACACACTTATTTCTCTACATATTATCTCTGATATTATCTCAAACCACTAAAATGTCAGTAAAAGTCTCTTTATTAAACTGTAGAGTTGAATATTCATCATCAGAAGTGGACAGAGCAGAGGTCAACATCCCATAATGCAATTCACCACCACAAATAAACACATACATATGGAAAAAGTTGATTAACAGATTGTTTTCACAGAGTATGTGTAGATGTCTATTACACACATATCTTGGACAAACACACAACACTCTTCACTTTGGGAAATATTTAGTGTAAAAACATCCTGCAATCATCTGTTTTAAATCATGCTTGTATGAATGTAAAACTACATGCGACTCAAACATACAGGAAACTACGCAAACACATTGTGCTTTGGCAGGAAGTCGAGCTTATTGTGGAGCTTGTGGTGTGCCGCACTTTGACATAATACAAGCAGAAGTCTGAAGACAAGAAACAATGAATAACGTGTAAAAGGTCATTCTGCCACTGCTAACTGATCTCAAACCTGTTCCACTAACTCTCCGTCTTCTGTCAAACTGAATTAAAAGGTAATGCAAGTCGATGCTATCTGTGTGGTTGTCAACATTACTCTTCGGTTTCACAAAGACAAAGATAAAGGCAAGTAATCATGATAAAATCTTTATAGTGGCTAGCAGTCGCTTCAAAATGAAAGTGCCTCTACCTACACTCCTTACAGTTTCCTAATTGGTTTGGCACAAGTTTCACAATCAGTTGATGCAGGTTTAATACTCTTAGTCCTTATATCACAACAGATCATCAAGTGCACTTCTTTCAAACATTCCAGCATCTTAGTACATTTAACACAATCACAAAATCTCTGCATCACTACACAAAATATAAGTGTTTCACCTAAACAAATGCTTCATTCACAGTTACTGCCTTTCATATAAAGCTATATCACTATCAAACTATTGATGTGCATGCCTCATCAGTCACTTTAATCAGGCATTTAATTCAGCTGATCTTAATGTTTAATCAAAGAATCATTTATTATGTCCATAGATTTTCAACTTGTCTGATCATCTCTAAGTTACAAACTGCTGCAGCTTTCAAAATACCAATTACTTATTATTTTCACCTGATGATCTGAATTAGATACTGTATAAGTTGAACTTGCAAAGGAAAATTCCCATAAAGAAATAATAAATGGAAATATGTGAAATATGACTTACAATTTCACATATATAAAAGTCATACATGCAACATTCAGTTCAAAATATAGTAAGGCTGTATATTTTATTTTAACCATTGCAATTACAAATATGTACATATATATTCAAATATATTAAAATATACAGTAATCAACATTTGAAATGGACCAAAAACATTATCAAAGATGTCCTAAATCTGTTGATCAACACCCATTCTTGTCTTACAGTAGGATGATTACAAAAATCTAGCTCTCTATCTATCTATCTATCTATCTATCTATCTATCTATCTATCTATCTATCTATCTATCTATCTATCTATCTATCTATCTATCTATCTATCTATCTATCTATCTATCTATCTATCTATCTATCTATCTATCTATCTATCTATCTATCTATGATTTTTATTTTTTCAAACATATCTTGTTTATAAATGTTTTTTTAATTTATTTCATTCATTCATTCATTTTCCTTAGGTTAGTCCCTTGTTTGTCAGAGGTCACCGCAGCAGTATGAACCGACAATTATTGCAGCATATGTTTTACACAGCAGATGCCCTTCCAGCCAAAACCCAGCATTGGGAAGCACCCATACACACTCATACACTACGGCCAATTTAGTTGATCAGTTCCTCTATAGCGCATGTGTTTGGACTGTGGGGGAAACCGGAGCACCCGGAGGAAACCCACACCAACACGGGGAGAACATGCAAACTCCACACAGAAACACTAACTGGTCCAGCCGGGGCTTGAACCAGCGACCTTCTTGCTATGAGGCGATCGTGCTACCCACTGCGCCACCATGATGCCTTATTTTATGTGGGGAAAAAAAACCCTTAAGTTAGCGATCAAGTTGTTGTGATGAAGGGACACGAAGGCATTGTGTGGAATTGTCTAATGTAGAAGTGTACGTCGCTGCAGATGTCAGATTAAGTGAACACTACAAGCATTAAAACAACAAACTCATGATTCTTCTTAAAATGGCACATTATCAGTTAACCAGCACGCATTTCTGCATGGTACACTGAAAAAAAAGAGCTGCATGCAAAACGTGCAAACTATTTATTTGTGTTGAATTTAAACAAACAAATTAAATTGAGCAATGTTCAACTTCATTTGTTTGTTTAAATTGAGCCCAAATAAAATGTTTACAACCACTTGACGTAAAAAAAAATTGAGTAAATCCAAAGAATCATCTTTGAATAACTTTTTTCAGCATACTATGCTTTTACCATAGAGTATTATTTGTTAACTAAACATTTTAAAGTCTGCATCAGAAATCTGCCTGCATTTTTATGGCTTTTCCAACACAGTACACTTGTGTTTGGTGTGTGGAAAAAGTCAAGCGTTTCTCTTTTAGCACCGCCCACCTGAAATGATGCACACAACCACAAACACTTTGGCCTATTTAACATGTTTCAGAGAATAGGTCCTGACATTTGGCTACAACCAACACAACAATAAATGTGCAACCATACTGTAAATTGATCATGATGCTGTGCTTGTTCCATCTACACTGGAGGATAACGATACAGCTTTAATATTGAGCTTAAAATGGCTTTAAAACTATTAAAAACTGCTTTTATTCTAGCCTAAATAAAACAAATAAGACTTTCTCCAGAAGAACAAATATTAGAGGAAATACTGTGAGAAATTCATCAATCTGAGAAATATCACGTGGGAAATATACAGCTGTTAAACGTTTCTTGTGGATGCGTCATCTTTAAAACAGTACAAATGAAGGTGCTGTGAACTGCAGATGAAGCAACTGATGTCAGGATTTTCAGAAATGCAGGCAGTCGTGCATTTCCAGTCAGCCCTCATTAAACTCTGCTGATAAGAATTAGGTTGAAGGCCTACACATACCAGTCACATACTAGACCCCAGAATATTTCCTCACACTTGACGCTATTGTTTTATTCTTGCTATATGTGAAGCACCACATGAGATGTCAGAATGAATTCATTAACAGAGCTTTAAAGTAGACTAAAATAAGAAGTGGATAATGGTGGTTAGATATTTATAATGATAGTTTAAAGGTGTTTACTAGCTGAAACAAACTGGCCCAGACAAAAGCAGTGGAAAGAGCAATGAAGTCAAACTCAAGCAAAAATACTATGAAATATGAAAATGACGTGCGAGTAAAAGTGTAAACACTACTCTCAAAAGGAGAAAACTAGCCATTTTTATGTTGTGTTCCCACCAGACTCAGCATGCATGAATAAAGCACCATATTCACGCATAAATAGACATGTGAACATTGACGCACTTCATTTGTGTGTGAAATTCACTTCACAAGAGGTGGCTTCGTGGCCAGGGCTTCTGTCTGCCCGGTGAATCTAGCTTCTTTGCTAAATGGCTAACATTGAGGAGATACTACTCTGTAACGCAAGTTTCTTATCAGCCAATCACATGGCAGCAACTCAATGCAATTAGCCATGGTCAAGACGATGGGCAATGCCTTGCTGATGCCAGAGGAGAATGGCCAGACTGGTTCCAGCTGATAGAAAGGCAACAGTAACTCAAATAAACACTCGTTACAACCGAGGTCTGCAGAAGAGCATCTCTGAACACACAACACGTCCAGCCTTGAGGCGGATGGGCTACAGCAGCAGAAGACCACACCGGGTGCCGCTCCTGTCAGCTAAGAACAGGAAACTGAGGCTACAATTCACACAGGCTCACCAAAACTGGACAATAGAAGATTGGAGAAACGTTGCCTGGTCTGATGAGTCTCCATTTCTGCTGCCACATTCGGATGCTCGGCTCACAATTTGGCCTCAACAACATGTAAGCATGGATCCATCCTGCCTTGTATCAGCGGTTCAGGCTGGTGGTGGTGGTGTAATGGTGTGGGGGAGATTTTCTCTGCACACTTTGGGTCCATTAGTACCAATTGAGCATGGTGTCAACACCACAAGTTTTTTGGCAACGTTTACATTTTAAATCTGCCTGCATTTTTATGTCTTTTCCAACACAGTACACTTATTAAAAAAATAAATCAAGCTTTTCTCTTTTACCTGACAAGATATAACAAACAACAACAAAAATTAAAAACTAAAACCTTGCACACGACAGCTACACCTTTGTTTATTGTGAACACGCGCCCTCTAGTGGTGAAAATGACCTTTTATCTGTGTTTTGAGGAAACAACATGCTTTTCAGCACCACTCACCAGCAGAAACTACCACAATATGCCCAAGAAACTAATCTGTTCATGACTATTTCCACTGTAATAATCTGCTTTTACCTTGAGGTTGCCAGATTGTGCTCTTTGCATGTAGACGTAGAGGCTGGTCAGGATGGAGAGTCCAGCTGCCACCCCGACCCATTTTTTCAGATGGCATCTCATCACACACCTTTATCTGTCAAAACACAACACATTAAACACACAATAAGTCTCGCCTGTAGCTCCAAACACTGCTCTTTCCCATATGTTTGATTGTGTTCAATCAGTAGTGGAGTTCTTCAATTATTCACATGACCCAGTATGAATAATTGATGGCCGATTATGAAGCATTCAGCCGACACGTTCATCTTGTCAGTCATTTAGAGCTGCAGATCAGCACTTATTAGTAATGCAGGGGAAATGTGCAAGGGAGGTGGAGATTAACATGTTTGGGAACTTTCATTCATTTTCCTTCAGCTTAGTCCCTTTATTTATCAGACTAGGAAATCACCCACATGGCACCTATTTACCTTCGGTCCACTAGCCTCAATCAAGTTTGGTTTTTGGCACTTCGTAAGAAATAGTTAGGGCACCCCTGCTCTGGACTAATTCTTAGTGTTAAGATGCATGCCATGTGACTTACCTACCAGGCTTTCTAACCTCAGTGACAAACATAAGGATAAGAACAGACAGCAACCAAAATCAAACAAACACACAGCGTAAATCAGACATGGACAAACAACATCAAACAGAGATACCAAAACTATCAGAGTTACCAAACACAAAAGCAGGGATCCTGAAGACTGCTGAGGAAGAGCTTTTAAAGGTGAGCTGGAGTGAGGGGATTGGCTGAAACTGGAACAGAGTTGTAGAGCTGGAACCAATCAGGATAAAGCAGTGATGGGATTGGTTGAGCAGCGTAGAGTGAAACAGCCAACCAGGAACAGCAGTAGGCGGGACAGAAGAAAGTGACATTTTTCACAGTATTTCCTCTAATATTACGAATAAAAGCAGTTTTTAATTGGGAAAGCTCAATATTATTAGCCCCTTCAGCAATATTAGTGTTGGATTGTCTCCAGAATAAACCACTGTTATACAATGTGACTTTAAGCTGAATACTAGTGTCTTGAAGAATATCTAGTCTAATATTATGTGCTGTCATCATGATGAAGAGAAAAGACATCAGTTATTAGAGATGAGTTATTAACACTGTTATGATTAGAGATGTGCTGGGGAAATCTGCTCTCTGATAAACAGAAATTGAGGAGGAAATTTACAGGAGGAATAATTCAGACTTTAACTGTATATATTTCTATCTGTAGTGTGCTGATTATATAAATGCTGAAGAACTTCTCACACATTATAATATGTAACTCAGCATCTTCAAATGATGCAATATTGCACTTTTTTAGTTATGGTCAAGACGCAGCAGTGATTAATAAACACAGCACTTCAGCAAAAGTGTTCAGAATCCATCATTAGTTGTAGGGGTGTAACAGAACACGGCTGATCTCATGCGAATCACAACCCATGATTCGGAACATACGTGACCCTCATATGAATACATGGTTACTTGTGGATTAATCCCAAATGTGTAACGATCACAGAGAGATCGCCTCACGTGTCATTCAGATCACATGTATGAAAGCATTTAGGGTTTCAGTAAAATATAATGATGAATGAGGAAGTTGTGGTGGGTTATTGGAGATGTGCTGGGTTACTCAGGTTATTAAAGGTGTTTTCTGTCAATACTTGTTTAGCCTGCATCAATGCATTCAGTGTAAGGTGCACGATTAACCATTAAACAACCATGCAACATAAACTATAAATGATGGTGATTTGCATATGTTTATTAATCTGTCCAATCGCTGCATTCAAATGTGAAAGTGCAACAATCGAGAAAGAGATTGAGTCTTTAGTCTAAAAACAGTCAAATAACACAGCAGTACTGGGAGAACAGTTTATAGTTCAGATAACACCACTGATGTTTATGGTGAAGATTAAAATCACCGTCGTATGCATTTAACAACACTCAAAAATGAAAGTTGTAGGCAGCAATTACATGATTTCACCAGTAGGTGGCGACACCAGCCATCAGAAATCTGCCAGTGAATAATTCTTGAGAAATGATCATCCAGCAATGAAAGATGAAGATGAATGAGAGGAACTGAATGATTTATTGAAGATGAGACTAAAATAAACATGGGTTTATAATAATGCTAATGTTAGATTTCTACATGTAGTGTTATCAGCAACAGCAGCAGTACAGTGGGTTTATCACAGCGCTGAATATTCTACAGTTTATCTTTATTCAGCTCATTATTTCTTCATCTTATTTTTAATAAATTACAGCTTCTCAGTTCTGTTTGTTAAGACTAAAAGTCTCTTGCAGTGCTGTTTCTGTAATTAATGGAAAGCAGATGACATTTGTCTCCTCAAATGGCTCAATCAATTGACTTTTCTAGTTATCTCAACTTATTACGGTAAACTTTGAATAACAATTAAACTGAAACCCAATTAAAATAAGTTAAAGCTAAAGGATAGATTAATATTAGAGGATCAGTATTACTGCGCATTTCCAGTTCTAGTGGAATTCAAATAGTTTAACACTTTAAACATATTTGTGTTAAAATAACACACTAGTTGAGTTAAAAGTAGAGGAGTTTTAAACATCTGTAACACGTCTTAAAGGATACTTGTAATTGTTTTTTATGAATGGAGATTTTGTAATATTGGGTATTGTTTTATTGTGATTTTTATGTGAAACTTTATGTACTGTCTGCCGTCTTGACCAGATCTCACTGGAAGAAGAGACAGTTCTGTCTCAAAGTGATCTCCTGGCTAAATAAAGGAAATAATAATAATAATAATAATAATAATAATAATAATAATAATAATAATAATAATAATAATAGTATTACAGAATGTGTTGTCCCTAATTCAACACATGAGCGTAATAAGAAATAACACATGCTGGGTTGTTTTTAACACACCCTTTTAAAGAGTGTGTAATGCTGTCTAAATAGTTTTTCTGGTGAAGCTGCTTTTATTATCAGTCAAAACAAGATCCTCCTGAATCATGGGATTTCTGTATTTACACAAGCAGGACAGGAGAAACGCTGATTAGTAAGATACACTAAGACAAAAAGTCAAGCCACAGCAGAATGAATCGCCAACTATTCCAGCATATGTTTTACTCAGTGGATACCCTTCCTGATGCAACCAACTACTGGGAAACACACACACTACAGCCAGTTTAGTTGATCAGTTCCCCTATAGCGCATGTGTTTGGACTGTGGGGGAAACCAGAGCACCCGGAGGAAACCCACACCAACACGGGGAGAACATGCAAACTCCACACAGAAACACCAACTGACCCAGCCGGGACTCAAACCAGCAATCTTCTTGCTGTGAGTCTACAGTGCTGACCACTCAGCCACTGTGCCGCCCCAATCCGGAAGTTGTGTTGTTTTTTACGCATAATTAAAGCTATAATACACCCATAATTTAATTATTATAGAGTGATGGACAATGTTGGGAGGTTTAAGGAGGAAGATTTGTACCACACTGCTATATGGAAGATCATTGATCTTCCCTGAATTTGATCTAGCGTTTGTTTTTAATCTTGAAAACGTTCGTTTTTAATGTCTATATTCTGAATTTGTATTAATTGCCTTTAAAAAGCTGAGTTTAGTTAACATTTCAAAACATATGTTGATGTAAAAGACAATTGTTAAAACAAACTGAAAGCATCTCACACACACAGACACACACACAGACACACTGTTTGTATAATGTTTACAAGATCACGGTGCTCTTAAAATCCAAGAGCTTTTGCATTGAGGTTTGAAAAGTTTTGCATACAGGCTACAATATTTGTATACACAGAACTCTGACAAAGAAGGAAAAGGCTGTATATGCTTCACGCCAGGCCAGTGGCTGGGGTATCTCTTTGTTAAATGAATAAACAAATAAATAAATAAATAAACCTGTATATCTGAACACAAACTCCTGGTGTCCAACATAATATACATTCTGTAAACAGCACTGTTCCACACACAATAAGACTGCATGGATCTGACATTTATATTCAGGTCATTGTCATTATAGCTCAAATTTAGGCGATTATTGGACTTTTATTCTGATGTGACGGACGCTGAACAAAGAAGTGCGGATCCAAATGCAGGTTTATTACAAGAGAATGGTCAGGCAAACAGTCAACACAGGACCAAACAGGTGTATACGCGCAACCCAGAGTCGTGGTCAATAAACAGGCGAATGGTCAGTACGGGCAGCAGACAACGTCAACAAACAAAATAGAGCGAGGGTCAAAACACAGCAACACATCACAGTGATCACTGTACAGATAAACAAGACTGTGCTGTATAATCTATATAATCAGTCCTTGAGCTGCTCCCAGCTGTGTGTGTAATCAAAGGAGAACTGGAACAGGTGTGTGTGTGGAGTGCATGACAGGATTTGTAGTCCCTTTGGTGGCAGATTTGTAGTTCTCCAGTGATCTGTATGGACTACATCGCTGGGGATTGTGAAATTTATCTGTTTAAATTATACAATGTGATATTATTAACTAAATGCTGATGTCAAGGACATGCGCTGTGTAAAACGTGCTGCATAAGTTGGCGGTTCATTCCGCTGTGGCGACCCCGGATTAATAAAGGGACTAAGCCAAAAAGAAATGAATGAATGAATGAATGAATGAATGATGCTGATGTGAATATGCATATGTCATCACTGATTGAATTTAATTAAACTAAACTGTTTAACTATAGTGTTAATATATATAGTGTTTAATTAAACTATATATATATATATATATATATATATATATATATATGCAACTATGCAGTTTATTTATAAGGATAGTGCCCATATTTATTCATTCAATTTCTATTCGGCTTAGTCCCTTTATTATTCAGGGGTCGCCACAGCGGAATGAACCGCCAACTTATCCAGCATATGTTTATCCCATCACTGGGAACACCGGGAGGAAACCCACATCAACACGAGGAGGTGCCTATTTTAAATATTTATCGATTCTAAGAGTCAGTGCGTCAGCGGCCATCAGCCTGTCTGAGTAGATAAAAGATGGTTGACGTTCATCCACAAGATGGCAACAGAGACCACATAATAAGCCCTTAGAGGACCAAAACTGTGTATTTTCTAATGGTATATGGTAATCTAATCTAATCTAATCTAATCTAATTTAATAATTGTAGTGTATTGAGTGTGAGATGGGACTCACATAACAGGAATGTGTGTATTTTGTGTTAGCCACTCTTTGTATAACCCTGAGTTACTTTTTGGTTGGCCATGCGTTTCCTGTTTTCGCTATACTGCAGACTAGGTCAGTAAACAGAAAGACAGAAGAAATGCCCGCATGTGTTTGGCTTTTTTCCTTATGGCAAACACAACAGTAATCTGCTAGTGTTTGCTTTGCTTTGGCTTGTTCAGGGTTAATTATTGTGATCTCCTGATTACAGCAGAGAAACACTGGGAAATCTCTGTAGACTGATGGCATTTCATGCTGTTCAGCCTTATAATCTTAAAATGTGAGCAAAATCAGCTGTTCTGTCATCACTTTAGACATTACGCTAGAGAATCATTCAAACACTAGCTCTACAGTGACGTTAGTGAATGAGCAGCGGTTTCTGCTGTTCTGATATGGAGCTAATAATATGCCAAAAACAATCTGAATTTGAATTGTGTTCATTTGAATTATTGACAATTGTACTTTAATAAAGCTGAAATTTTTAATGGATTAAAAAAAAAATTGTTTTGAATTTGAATTACTTAATTTGAATTAAAATTTCATTACTTAAAGTTCATAAAACTTGAAATTGTCCAATTACAAACTGGATATCTGCAGTCTGTGAATTCAGAGCACACTCAATCTGAAGTCTGAAAATATCACAGTCTTAAATTTCAGATATTCAATATTCAAGTTATGACATTCTAGTTCAAATTTAGAAATTCAAAACATTTTAATACCATATGGATATTCAGCTTTATTAAATTACAATCGTCAATAATTCAAATGAACACAATTCAAATTCAGATTGTTTTGGCATATTATTAGCTCCATATTATGACGTCAGCTGCAGATGTGAATGAATGGCAGAAGAAAGTCCTCATACAAAGGGGTTTTTGAGACTCTCTGTGTTTGATTTTCTTTTTTATACATATGATTGTGCTGCTTATATACACGCCTCCCATCAGTGCTGATATACAGCCACATTGCACTGCTATGAGTGTGATATTGCTCATATATATATATTTAAGAAATCAAATTCTAAGCTAATTCCAAGACTCTGTTTAATCTAAAAGCCTATATTTCAGTTTAACCCAGATTTAGAGTATCACACAGTTCATCATGTGCAAAAAAACACAACACAATCTTTGAAAGTTCCTTAAAACAGAAATGTGATGTAAGAGAGTCAGCTGGTCGTGCTGCAATCATTAAATGTCCAGCGGAGAATAGCCGTTGGTCACTGTGTGTTAACAGCAGCGGGTCTGAAAAGCTAGACAGCGTGGAGAGTTTCCTCGTGAGCTGAACTTTGCCTCTGTTTGCGCTGCATGAAAACACACCTGGTTAAAGATACATCATATTTCTGAATGGCTTCAGCTTAAGTAAACAAATCATAGAATGAGAGCGTAAGCTGGGCAAACGGGTTTCAGTTTAGCAGGATATGTCAGTGTGTGTGTGTGTGTGTGTGTGAGAGAGACCTTAAAATGCTGCTTTAAATGAAGTACATTTGCTATTCAAACAGGTTGTGGAGGTGGTTTTGTTTATAAGCCTCTATAAGGTTTTGCAGGGTGAAAGGGACATTTGTTTTAACCTGACCATTGTTTGACGAAACTAAAATATACAGAATATTATTCTTTAGGATCATTTAAAGTGAACGTTTGCATTGTGTTTAACGCAGGGCTTTCTCATTACTGTTTGAATTAGAAAGCAAACGCTGATATTTAATATATGGTCTGTTTATACTTCAATAGACACACACAACACTTCAATAGAGACACAGCAAACTTAATCAAGTAACTCTTTAACATTATTCTGTGGCTTTTTATTGTATGAGTGACATTTAAAGTGTGAGATAATGTATTTTAATAATAATATATTGTATAAATATATTTATATAAACTAGTAAAAATATAATTATAATAATAATAACAATAACATTCATTCATTTTCCTTCAGGTCAGTGCCTTATTTATCCGGGGTCACCACAGTGAAATGAACCACCAACTATTCCAGCATATTTTTTAAACAGCGGATGCCCTTCAAGCCGCAAACCAGTACTGGGAAACACCCATACACACTCATTCACACACACACTCATACACTGCGGCCAGTTTAGTTGATCAGTTCCCCTATAGCGCATGTGTTTGGACTGTGGGGGATACTGGAGCACCTGGAGGAAACCCACACCAACACGGGGAGAACATGCAAACTCCATACAGAAACACCAACTGACCCAGCTGGGACTTGAACCAGTGACCTTCTTGCTGTGAGGCCACAGTGCTAACCACTGAGCCACCGTGCCGCCTATTATAATTATTAATGAGTTTAAACAAACATTTGGAATATATTATTAAGTGTACATCTAGAAATACAAATATATATGTGTGTGTGTGTGTGTACAATTATATAGAACACACACACATATATATATAAATGTTCTGCTGTGTTGATGTTGTACTGCAGTGCTGTGATAAAGGTTTAGTCCAGCAACCGTCTCCACACACTGACAGCTGTGATAAAACTTGACATGTAATCTTTCCAACGTTATCTACGGCTGTTAAAGTGATAGTTCAACCACAAAATTCTATCAGCATTTACTCACCCTGCCGAACCCTAAAGTGTTTCTTATTTGTGCTGAACGGGGAAAAAAAAGATATTTTGAAAAATGTTGAAAACCTGATTGACGTATTTATTTTCCTACAATAGAGGTCAATGGTTGATACTGGTTACAACTTTGAATATTTGGGTGAACTAACCCTTAAAGAGCTCTGAAAATACATTACAATGTTTACAGAAACAAAGTCAACACTATGACAAATTATATATAAAATAAAAGTGTGTATTGGCATAATATATGTGTGTGTACTGTGTGTACTTATTATGTATTTATAAATAGACAGGTATGCATATACCTGAGAAAATCTTGATATAATATATAAATATCTGATTTCCCAGTACTGGGTTGCAGCTGGAAGGGCATCCGCTGCGTAAAACATGTGCTGAATAAGTTGCTGGTTCATTCCACTGTGGTGACCCCAGACTAATAAAAGGACTAAGAAAATTTTTTATTAATGAATAAATAAACATCTGATATATATGAATATCTGAATATAATCGACATATTTATTTTTCCCACAATGTAAGTCAATGGTTACTGGTTTTCAACATTGTTCAAAATATCTTCTTTTGTGCTCATAAAGGTTTGGAATCACTTGAGGGAGAGTAAAATTGAGAAAATATTGATATAATCTGGGTTTCAGCTAGAGGGCCATCCGCTGTGTAAAACATATGCTGGATAAGTTGGCGGTTCATTCCACTGTGGCGCCTCCAGATTAATAAAAGGACTAAGCTGAAAAGAAAATGAATGAGTGACTACATATCTGATATGAAACATCCACAGGTATATCAAGTGTGGCTGCTTTCCCGAAAGAGTGTCTCTGAACACTAGTAAGTGCTTATTTCACATAGATTTGATTTGTTTGTCTGTATAAAACTACCACAAATGGAAAATTCGCGCTGGAAATGCTACTTTAGGAGTGTGTGGTGAACAGAATAAGCCCATGTTTTCCATTTAAACATTTTAGACTCGCTTTACAGATATTAAAAAGTACACATATAGCCTATTTTCGAGAACTAACCGGCTGGAAATGGGATATATGAGTGGATTTCCACACACAGTTGACAGTAATGCATGAATCCGGCTTACCTTGGTATCAGCTGTAGCCGTGTGCGGTCCACATTCACAGCGGACTGAAGAGAGAGACACCGACGCGCGTGTCTGGCGGCTGTACTTCACTGTCTGCTGTCCTTCAGGAGATTTGAGCTGTTTACTGCAGTGATGTTCCTCTTTAAACACTTCTGCTCTGCAGGAAGTTTATATGCTAGCCGAGCAAAGGTTGGACTGTGGGGAGAGTGATTTCCTTATCAAGCGCAGGCTGTAATCGCTAAATGAATGATACAGGTTTCAAACGGGTGTGGGTTTAGTAGACCAATGTGTGTCTGTGTGTGTGAGGGCACACATCTTTGGGCGAGCACTTAAACTGAAAACCACAATGACAGAAATACAAGATGTATGTATCTATCTCAAGGGCTTAGGTTAGCACTTGATATTGGTGGGGACTGGTAAATCCAATATATATATATATATATATATATATATATATATATATATATATATATATATATATATATATATATATATATATATATATATATATATATATATATATATATATATATATATATATATATAAATAATAATAAAAAATTAGAAAGTCAGAATTCTGAGATATTAAGTCATATTTCTCAGTTATTAAGTCGCAATTCTGAGTTATAGTCGTAATTCTGAGTTGTAAAGTCGTAATTCTGAGTTATAGTCGTAATTCTGAGTTATAAAGTCGTAATTCTGAGTTATAGTCGTAATGCTGAGTTATAGTCGTAATGCTGAGTTATAGTCGTAATGCTGAGTTATAAAGTCATAATTCTGAGTTATAGTCGTAATGCTGAGTTGTAAAGTCGTAATTCTGAGTTATAAAGTCGTAATTCTGAGTTATAGTCGTAATTCTGAGTTATAAAGTCATAATGCTGAGTTATAAAGTCGTAATTCTGAGTTATAAAGTCGTAATTCTGAGTTATAAAGTCATAATGCTGAGTTATAAAGTCGTAACTCTGAGTTATAAAGTCGTAATTCTGAGTTATAGTCGTAATTCTGAGTTATAGTCGTAATTCTGAGTTATAAAGTCGTAATTCTGAGTTATAAAGTCGTAATGCTGAGTTATAAAGTCGTAATGCTGAGTTATAAAGTCGTAATGCTGAGTTATAAAGTCGTAACTCTGAGTTATAAAGTCGTAATTCTGAGTTATAGTCGTAATTTTGAGTTATAAAGTCGTAATTCTGAGTTATAAAGTCGTAATGCTGAGTTATAAAGTCGTAATGCTGAGTTATAAAGTCGTAATTCTGAGTTATAAAGTCGTAATTCTGAGTTATAGTCGCAATGCTGAGTTATAAAGTCGTAATTCTGAGTTATAAAGTCGTAATGCTGAGTTATAAAGTCTTAATTCTGAGTTATAGTCGTAATGCTGAGTTATAGTCGTAATTCTGAGTTATAAAGTCATAATTCTGAGTTATAGTCGCAATGCTGAGTTATAAAGTCGTAATTCTGAGTTATAAAGTCGTAATTCTGAGTTATAGTCGTAATGCTGAGTTATAAAGTCGTAATTCTGAGTTATAGTCGTAATGCTGAGTTATAGTCGTAATTCTGAGTTATAAAGTCATAATTCTGAGTTATAGTCGTAATGCTGAGTTGTAAAGTCGTAATTCTGAGTTATAAAGTCGTAATTCTGAGTTATAGTCGTAATTCTGAGTTATAAAGTCATAATGCTGAGTTATAAAGTCGTAATTCTGAGTTATAAAGTCGTAATTCTGAGTTATAAAGTCATAATGCTGAGTTATAAAGTCGTAACTCTGAGTTATAAAGTCGTAATTCTGAGTTATAGTCGTAATTCTGAGTTATAGTCGTAATTCTGAGTTATAAAGTCGTAATGCTGAGTTATAAAGTCGTAATGCTGAGTTATAAAGTCGTAATTCTGAGTTATAAAGTCGTAATGCTGAGTTATAAAGTCGTAATGCTGAGTTATAAAGTCGTAATTCTGAGTTATAAAGTCGTAATGCTGAGTTATAAAGTCGTAATTCTGAGTTATAGTCGTAATGCTGAGTTATAAAGTCGTAATTCTGAGTTATAGTCGTAATGCTGAGTTATAAAGTCGTAATGCTGAGTTATAAAGTCGTAATTCTGAGTTATAGTCGTAATGCTGAGTTATAAAGTCGTAATTCTGAGTTATAGTCGTAATGCTGAGTTATAAAGTCGTAATTCTGAGTTATAAAGTCGTAATGCTGAGTTATAAAGTCATAATTCTGAGTTATAAAGTCGTAATGCTGAGTTATAAAGTCGTAATGCTGAGTTATAAAGTCATAATTCTGAGTTATAAAGTCGTAATGCTGAGTTATAAAGTCATAATTCTGAGTTATAAAGTCGTAATGCTGAGTTATAAAGTCGTAATTCTGAGTTATAAAGTCGTAATTCTGAGTTATAAAGTCGTAATGCTGAGTTATAAAGTCATAATTCTGAGTTATAAAGTCGTAATTCTGAGTTATAAAGTCGTAATTCTGAGTTATAAAGTCGTAATTCTGAGTTATAAAGTCGTAATTCTGAGTTATAAAGTCATAATTCTGAGTTATAAAGTCGTAATTCTGAGTTATAAAGTCGTAATGCTGAGTTATAAAGTCATAATTCTGAGTTATAAAGTCGTAATTCTGAGTTATAAAGTCGTAATGCTGAGTTATAAAGTCATAATTCTGAGTTATAAAGTCATAATTCTGAGTTATAAAGTCGTAATTCTGAGTTATAAAGTCGTAATGCTGAGTTATAAAGTCGTAATTCTGAGTTATAGTCGTAATGCTGAGTTATAAAGTCGTAATTCTGAGTTATAGTCGTAATGCTGAGTTATAAAGTCGTAATTCTGAGTTATAGTCGTAATGCTGAGTTATAAAGTCGTAATTCTGAGTTATAAAGTCGTAATTCTGAATTATAGTCGTAAATCTGAGTTATAAAGTCGTAATTCTGAGTTATAGTCGTAAATCTGAGTTATAAAGTCGTAATTCTGAGTTATAGTCGTAAATCTGAGTTATAAAGTCGTAATTCTGAATTATAGTCGTAATTCTGAGTTATAAAGTCATAATTCTGAGTTATAAAGTCGTAATTCTGAGTTATAAAGTCGTAATTCTGAGTTATATTCGTAATTCTGAGTTAAAGTCGTAATGCTGAGTTATAAAGTCGTAATTCTGAGTTATAAAGTCGTAATTCTGAGTTATAAAGTCGTAATTCTGAGTTATAAAGTCGTAATTCTGAGTTAAAGTCGTAATTCTGAGTTAAAGTCGTAATTCTGAGTTAAAGTCGTAATTCTGAGTTATAAAGTCGTAATGCTGAGTTATAAAGTCGTAATTCTGAGTTATAAAGTCGTAATTCTGAATTATAAAGTCGTAATTCTGAGTTATAAAGTCGTAATTCTGAGTTAAAGTCGTAATTCTGAGTTATAAAGTGTGAATATAAAGGGGAATTGATGAAGTAAATTGGGCACAGTGTATGAGTGAATGAGTGTGTATGGGTGTTTCCCAGTGATGGGTTGCAGCTGGAAGTGCACCAGTGATGGGTTGCAGCTGGAAGTGCATCCGCTGTGTAAAACATATGCTAGATAAGTTGGCAGTTCATTGCACTGTGGCAATCCCAGATGAATAAAGTGACTAAGCCGAAGGAAAATGAATGAAAGAATATTTATATAATTCTCTTTAACTTCCAGCCACAGCTGTATCCCTTCTAGCAGCAACCCAATTCTTCCTTACACAACGAACTCTAGTAACTGTAGTGTTACCAAAAACAGACTAATGACACCAGAGCTGACAACTCTAGTCAGAATCCAGTCAGAGTCTTGTAATTCCAGTAATTCTGATGAAATGCTGAGAGCGCACCTTTAGGGCAACGAGACACAAACAAACATTTCAGAACAAGTAAACAACTTCACATCATCTCAAAATGATCATATCTATGACACGACCGCATGTTGACATGACATAATGTGTTGAAGTGACACATCATATCCACATGGAAAAAGATGCAATCACTGAACAGGCAAGCAATGCATTAGATGCTAAATGAAAGCCTGCACATGTTTATTATCGGAATTATTCATTAATAAACACACTGAAGAGATCAACTGGACATGTTGGTAACACTTTAATTGCAGGGGTGTTCATAAGACTGTCATGACACCTTTATAATCATGATATGACACGTGTCGTGAAGATGAAGGAGATTTTATGTATGCTTATCACAGCTGTCATTCATCTTTCCCTCTATCCTGACTAGTCTTCCAGTTCCAGTCTTCCAGTGGTGTGTGTGTGTGTTTGTTTTGGTTGAGACGCTTTTAGACAGTTTAAGTAAACAATATGGTAAACTTCATGGGTGTCCTGTGTCTAGACGATCTAAAAAAAACAATACAACAGTTACAGCTTGTGTATCTTCACATGTGTCCCGTATTGAGAGTCTGCAGGACAGATTTTTTAATATTAATTAGATTTTTTAAGTTGATCCTATTCCATCCCTGTTTTCTTTACTGCACATGTTCAAATGTTTTTGTTGAAACACCATTAGACGATCTAAGCAAACAACACCACAGCTGAACACTTGTGTATCTTCAAGGGCGTCTCTTAGTTTAGACAATCTAAGTCAGGGATGTCCAAACTGCACAGTTTACCTCAACTTCCTTCAACACAACTGCCTGAAAGTTTCTAGCATACCTAGTAAGAGCTTGATTAGCTGGTTCAGGTGTGTCTGATTGAGGTTGGAAGTAAACTATGCAGGACACCAGCCCTCCAAGTTTGATCAGGCACCCCTGGTCTAAGTAAGCAATTCAATAGCGGAGCGATTATGTCTCCTCATGGGCGCTCAATAGATTAAACTATCTACATAAACAATATAGTAAACTTCATATGCGTCCCATGTTTATTCATTCATTCATTTTCTTTTCGGCTTATTTATCTAGGGTCGCCACAGCGGAATGAACCGCCAACTTATCCAGCATATGTTTTAGATGATCTAAATAAACAATACAGCATTTGAATGCCTGTGGATCTTCATCTCGTGTTGAGAGTCTGCAGGATGCTCTGCAGCACACAGATGAATGCTGGGATGCTGTGCTAGCTTTTGGGAAGAATTTTAACATTATTAATAATAATAATAATAATGAAGTGGCATCACGGTGGCGCAGTGGGTAGCATTAACACCTCAGAGCAAGAAGGTCACTGGTTTGAGTCCCGGCTGGATCAGTTGGTGTCTCTGTGTGGAGTTTGCATGTTCTCCCCGTGTTGGTGTGGGTTTCCTCCAGGTGCTCCGGTTTCCCCCACAGTCCAAACACATGCGCTATAGGGGAACTGATCAACTAAATGAATGAATGAATGAAAAAATGATTAGCCTTTGCAGATTGCTGGAATACACTCTCAACTACAAAATTGCCACTGAACTAAACTACATATCCCATCATGCACCTCACACACACACCAGTTCCAGATCACCCCTGATTACTCTCACA
Organism: Danio aesculapii; assembly: GCF_903798145.1. Classification (NCBI taxonomy): domain Eukaryota; kingdom Metazoa; phylum Chordata; class Actinopteri; order Cypriniformes; family Danionidae; genus Danio; species Danio aesculapii. The sequence continues at coordinate 49,378,934 of NC_079457.1, forward strand.
CAGCTGAGTCTCATGATGTCTGATTGCCTGCACTTTAAACCCAGCACACACATCTTTGCTGAGTCTTGTTTCCTAGTAGAGCATTACTTAAGCATTTTTCCTGTCTGTCTGTGTTTTTGATCCTAGTTTAGTTTATTGTTCATGTTGTTTTGCCGCCTGTCCTGACCATTCACCTGGTTATCTTACTACTCTTTGGATTACCTGTATGCTCCAGTTCCCCCCCCCCCCATTCCTCTGTTACAGTAACAAGTTTTTTAAAGTTGATCCAAAGGTTTACTTCTTTTATTAGAGTCGCCTCTTAGCAAATAAACAACTCATCACTTAAACACTTGTGCATCCTCATGTGTGTCCTGTATTGAGAGTCTGCAGGACGCTCTGCACCACACTGATGAATGCAGTGACGGTCTGCTGGTGTTCTGGCTGCTGTTTTACAGTCACCATCAGCGCCTCCGGGTCATCATGCAGCAGTTCTGCCAGGATGAGCGTCCCGGAGCCCCTGCTGTAGATGTAGGCCCTCCAGGGCAGTGCGCGGGCCGGGCTGAAGGCCAGAGTCTGGATGTGCATCGTCTGCAGGGCGCTCTGGAGTGTGTCCGCCGCGCATCCAGAGAAACACACTGTCTGACGCTGCAGGACCTCCAGCTGCTGCCACATCTGCTCAAAGGCCTCGGGGGACACAGCAGCACCCGCACACAGGCTGACACCCGCTTCTGAGATGTCCAACATGGAGACGGGGACGTGTTCTGGCAGGCGGAGACACAATGGTGGAGAGCAGCGTTACGGTTTTATTCAGAACTTCACAAAACTAGAGATGAAAGATTGATGAGGAATGATTAGGGTGGATTGAGAATGTAAACGGCGTCTCTGATGTCTCTCGAGTGTGTGTGTGTGTGTGTGTGTGTGTATGTGTGAGTTTGAGCAGAGAATACACACAGATAATGTTCTCCAGCTCTCTGAAACTGACCCTTTCAGGCTCTCATCCTAATAGTGGTGTTTTGGTGACTGTCGCTTTAAATGCAAATGAGATTGTGCTCTTTTCAGAAGAGGGCGGAGCTACAAGCATTAGTGATAGATGTAGAACAGCAGTGTGTGTGTTGTCAGTGCTGTGCATGTGTGCTTCAGTGTGAGTGTGTGTTCAGTCTTCTGTCAGTCTATGTCGTTCCTGTCTCTGTTTATCTAAAAGTCCACATCTAGAATCCTCTTAGTCTATGCTGACATTATCTTCAGCAGCTCAAACACTCTAATGGCTAATGGACAGACGGCTGCTTCTCACTCAGGGCTGCTGATTATGCTAATGAGATGGAGACTAGTGGGCGGGGCTTTCCCCCTCTGATGACATGTACAAAGGGAGAATGTCCGATTCTGCACTGTACCTGTGAGCAGCTCTGTGTCTGCAGTGTCGTCAGCGTGTTCAGGTGCTGATACAGCAGTGTTGTGAAGCTGTAGGTCTGCTGCAGACAGAGGGCCGAGTGTGTTGAACGTCGAGACCCACTGACTGACGGGTTCCTCGTGTGCACTAGTAAGGACACTCAGAGATGGGTCTGATTTAGGGCCCGTCACAACCTTCCTTGTCTCTTCAATTCCACGCTGAAGAAGCCTGTAGTACAGCAGAGCCCGATCCCGCACACACATGTCGCTCTCCTCCTCTGAAGACACACACACACACTCACAGTAAATCAATCACAGGCGCAAGAAGCTCTTGACTAAATATGTGAGAGGAAGAGGAAATGAGGGGATCTCAGGGTCATTTCTCAGAAGACACTTCAGTGTGTGGGTCAAATTAGATAGAAAGTGGCTTTATGAATCAATGTGCACAGAGAGACAGAACAACAGACAGACAGATCATCATACACACAGACAGGCAGACATGTCCTCCTCTATCACCTATGCAGTAGTGCAGCAGACGGCCCAGCATGTCTTGAGTCTCAGCAGGGCGTCTCAGGAACATCTTGAGTGCTGCGGTCAGTATCTCCGTCTTCAGCGCCGCAGACAGCTCCGTCTTCAGCCCGTCGATGTAGACCTCCAGCAGATAGGGGGCGCTGCTGATCTGATCCGCATGCTCGCCCAGCAGCCACAACAGAGCCTGCTTTCCCTGAGAAACACAACACATCTTACCCTCACCGGGACACTTTAGATTAGCTCACAGCTCATGCTCTGAACTACTGCCGATTATTAAAGTACTCATGAATACTAATGAGGAGTTTATTAAGCTAGTAATGTTCGTTTATTATGTGGTTCAGGGGTTCATTTTCTCCTAGGAAGTCTTTAGAAGTGACATTATTTTCTATGTAGATTTCTCCAGGGGCGGCACAGTGGCTCAGTGGTTAGCACTGTGGCCTCACAGCAAGAAGGTCGCTGGTTTGAGTCCCGGCTGGATCAGTTGGTGTTTCTGTGTGGAGTTTGCATGTTCTCCCTGTGTTGGTGTGGGTTTCCTCCGGGTGCTCCGGTTTCCCCCACAGTCCAAACACATGCGCTATAGGGGAACTGATCAACTAAATTGGCCGTAGTGTATGAGTGTGAATGAGTGTGAATGGGTGTTTCCCAGTACTGGGTTGTGGCTGGAAGTAAAACACATGCTGGAATAGTTAACGATTCATTCCGCTGTGGTGATTCCTGATAATTAAGAGACTAAGCCAAAGGAAAATGAATGAACTTTTCCTGATTTTAGTGCTTTACGGAGCAGATTTAGATTATAATGCTCCACTATTTGTTTATATAAGCTGTCATAAGAGCACACAGTAAACCTGCATGATTATAATGATGAGTAAAGGGTAACAACAACTGCATTTCTATTAGACTACAATAATAACTCTTATTTAGCACCTTAGACTTATCACAGCATTCATACACTGCTACTCTCTAATGACCTGAAGTGTTCTGCAGCGCATGTATGGTCAGATTAGATTAATTTGGTGGACATTTACTCAATTAGACATGCTTGGGTTTGGGTTTTGGCCTAAATGAATATTCTGAAGACATGTATGACAGGCTGCTCTGTGCTTGCTGCTCTTTCTGCTCTGTGAAGCTAATTTGAGGCATCTGTTTCTCTCTGGCGGAAGTTGATTAAGCTCCATGTGCAGACTCTGACCTGATAATCTACTGAAGACTCTGAGTGATAGATGTGTGTTTCGATGAGGTGTGAAGGGGACATTTACACCATTTACATCTACACAACTGTGTATTTTACATGTAATTTAGCAGATTATTTACTGTGCATGACTCTGGTGTGTTTTGAGGGTGTGGAAAACACAAAGCTTTGTAAACAGGTATGAAAGAGCATGCTTTTTTAAACCATACCGTACTGTACCATCTCCATGCAAACTACATCAATGTGATTTCATTATTAGGTAACACTTTACAATAAGGTTGTATTCTTTTAATGCATTTACAAACATCAACAAACAATCAACAATACATTTACTGCAGTATTTGATCATGTTAGGTAATGAAAACACAGTCTTTCCTTGTTAGTTCATGTTAACTCATGGTGCATTAACTAATGCTGACAAGCATGAATTTGGGTGTTAATAATGCATAAGTAAATGTTGATCTATGATTAATAAATGCTGTACAAGAACTGTTCAAAATTACTTCATGTCAGTAAATAGATGAATGCTTATTGTGAATGCTTATGGTCTCCAGTCCTGAGTGAGTACACTTTATTTAAACATACAGAACTGTGCGTTCAGTAGGTCCACCATCATTTCAAGAATGGCTTAACCAATGGCATACCAAAAATATAATTATCTTTTTATTTTCATTTTATTTTATTTTATTTTATTTTATTTTATTTTATTTTATTTTATTTTATTTTTATTTATTTATTTATTTATTTTATTTATTTATTTATTTGTTTTATTTATTTATGTTTTATTTATTTATTTATGTTTTATTTATTTATTTATGTTTTATTTATTTATTTATTTATTTATGTTTTATTTATTTATTTATTTATGTTTTATTTATTTATTTATTTATGTTTTATTTATTTATTTATTTATGTTTTATTTATTTATTTATGTTTTATTTATTTATTTATGTTTTATTTATTTATTTATTTATTTATGTTTTATTTATTTATTTATTTATCTATTTATTTATTTATTTATGTTTTATTTATTTATTTATCTATTTATTTATTTATTTATTTATTTATTTATGTTTTATTTATTTATTTATTTATTTATGTTTATTTATTTATTTATTTATCTATTTATTTATTTATTTATGTTTTATTTATTTATTTATGTTTTATTTATTTATTTATTTATGTTTTATTTATTTATTTATGTTTTATTTATTTATTTATGTTTTATTTATTTATTTATTTATTTATGTTTTATTTATTTATTTATTTATCTATTTATTTATTTATTTATGTTTTATTTATTTATTTATCTATTTATTTATTTATTTATTTATTTATTTATTTATTTATTTATTTATTTATTTATTTATTTATTTATTTATGTTTTATTTATGTTTTATTTATTTATTTATTTATTTATTTATGTTTTATTTATTTATTTATTTATGTTTTATTTATTTATTTATTTATGTTTTATTGTATTGTTACTGTACCTATGGAGTCTAAAATATGTATTTGTGTTTACTGCGTTAATGATGGCAATATTTAATGACAGCACTGCCGCTGTAGGGGAGGGGAGGGATAAGGGGATGTTAAAAGGAGGTAAAATGTGTAAACTGATTGTATTGTGAAATTATTGAAGAAAAAGAAAATAAAAATTGAATCATAAAAATAAAGAACTGTGAATTCTGACCAGACTTTCACAAATGGATAAACTTTTATTTTTACGACACGTTTATTGTATAAACTGATGCTAAAAGTCAGATATATGTAATTAAATTAATAAATCATGTTTGCATTCTCCACATTTGACCTTTTTTTTATTATAAATGTTTGGCAAAAGCAAACTTTTGTCTAAATTACTGTAGACTATATTTAAAATTCATACATTTAAACATAATGCGACCATATTAGTGTGAAGCATAGCATACTTAAAAATGCAAACACTGTAGATAGACAGACTAAAATACTGACAGATGAAGTGCAATCATTGATTAAAAGCATATTAGTGTTATTAATTACTTTTATTTACATTATTTATGTGTGTTTTTTTATTGTGTGCCTGTCAGTTGAGTTTGTGGGGAAATATTTTGCAGCGTTTACATGTTTATTACTGCATATAATTTATTAAAATATAAACATTACTATATAAACATAGTATTTCTCACAGTATTTCCTCTAATATTTGTTCTTCTGGAGAAAGTCTTATTTGTTTTATTTCAGCTAGAATAAAAGCAGTTTTTAATAGTTTTAAAACCATTTTAAGCTCAATATTATTAGCCCCCTTCAGCAATATTAGTGTTGGATTGTCTCCAGAATAAACCACTGTTATACAATGACTTGCCTAATTACCCTAACTTTACCCTAATTACCCTAGTGAAGCCTTTAAATGTCACTTTAAGCTGAATACTAGTGTCTTGAAGAATATCTAGTCTAATATTATGTGCTGTCATCATGGTGAAGAGAAAAGACATCAGTTATTAGAAATATTATTTTTTTAATATCCACAGTGATGCCTCTTGTACATCGTCTTATTTTCTGTGTGTCATTTATGGTAAAAAACCCTGCTGGCTGTATAAAAGTGACTTTAAATCAGATTTTACCAGAGGAATGAATAATTTCAGGCTTGACTGTTTGAATAGAAAGTGTGAAAGGAAAATGTGCTGTTGTTGTAGAGTAAAATAAAATCATCTGTATGATAATAAATGATGTCCTCACCTCACTATCCTGAGGATAATCCACACAGGACTCGACAGTCAGACACACAGCGGCTGTACACTGAGGACAGAACCACACCAGATCCCTGAAGGTCTGGATCACAGCTAAACACACACACACACACGCACACACACACACACACACACACACACACACACACGCACACACACACACACACACACAGAGCGAGAGGGAAGCAGCAGACCATACTGTCAACTGATAATGTCTGTTAGCAAACAAAGCCTGCATCCAGGCAGAAAGAGCCTGTTAAAATATCTCTGGAAAGCAAACCGTAAAGCACACATACAGTACGTCCCTCAGGAAGAAGAAGAAAAAGCTGAAATGTTATTAAGTGAACTGTTTAGTTACTTGTTTTGTAATATAATAAAGGGTCAGTTCACCCAAAAGTAAAAATGCACTCCTTATATACGCTTCTATGAGTGGTTTTAAACCTTTAAGGGTTTCTTTCACCTGTTAAACACTACGGAAGATATTCTGAAGAATGTTGGAAACCGGTAACCATTGACTTCTATAGTAGGAAAAATAAATACTGTGGAAGACAATGGTTACCCAGTAACACACATTACTATTTTGTCCTTTATTCTGTAACTTATTAAAGGGTCAGTTCACCTAAAAATGAAAATTGACTCTCTATTTACTCTCCCTCAAGTGGTTTTAAACGTCTATGAGTTTCTTTTTTTTGTTAAATACAAATGATATTTTGAGATATTTTGAAGAATGCTGAAATCCGGTAACCATTAACTTCCATTGTAGGAAAAACAAATATTGTGGAAGTCAATGGTTACCCAGTAACACACACAGTTCGTCCTTCTTCCTGAAAAAAACTGAAATGTTATTAAGTGAACGGTTCTGTCACTTATTTTTACTTAATAAAGGGTCAGTTCACCCACAAATGAAAAATTACTCTCTATTTACTCTCTCTCAAGTGTTTTTAAACCTTTATGAGTTTTTTTCTTTTTTGTTAAACACAAGTGAAGTTATTTTGAATGACGCTGTAAACCGGTAACCATTGACTTCCATAATAGGAAAAACGAATACTGTGGAGGTAAATGGTTACCCAGTAACACTAAGAGTACATCCTCCCATGAGAAAAACAAGAAGAAAATACTGAAATATTATTAACTGGACCGATCTGTCACTTATTTTGTAATTTAATAAAGGAATAGTTCACCAAAACTGTTTAAATTACTCTTTATTTACTCTCATTAAAGTGGTTTCAAACCTTTAATGAGTTTCTTTTTTCAGTTGAACATTAAAGAAGATATTTTGAAGAATGCTGAAAACCAGAGTAACCATTAACTTGCATTGTAGGATAACTATAATAGGAAAAATTCTATAGTAGGAATCAGATGCTTTGTTTCCAGTGACGACTCAGAGAAACTTGTTGATGCTTTTATCAGCAGCAGGGTGGATTACTGTAACGGACTACTCCTCACTGGCCTACCTATAAAGTCAGACAGTTGCAGCTCATCCAGAACGCTGCGGCCAGGATTCTGACCAGAAGCAGGACATCAGAGCACATCACACCTGTCCTCAGGTCTCTACACTGACTAACAGTTACATTCAGAATAGAGTTTACAGTATTATTACTGCTCTATAATTCACTAAAGGAGCTCAATATATTACAGATATGCTGACTGAACACAAACCCAACAGATCTTTAGGATCATATAGAATCTCCAAGAGTTCAGTCAGAGCAGGGGGAATCAGCTACTAACAGCGCCCCCTGCTGCTGGAATCAGCTTCCAGAAATGATCAGATGTGCTCCAACATTAGACACATTCACATGTAGACTGAACACACATCAGTTTAGCTGTGCCTTTACTGAATGAGCACTGTGCTGGGGCACACACATCACACTAGTGTGTCTCTCTGTTCTCTTTCATTCTTTTATAACCTGTTTAACACATTTTCATCTGTTTACCGGTTTCCAACATTCTTCAAAATATCTTCATTTGTGTTGAACAGATGAAAGAAACTCATAAAGGTTTAATACAAGTAAAAGGAGAGTACATGATGATCTTTGGGTGAACTGTCCCTCTAACTATTAGATAAAATCATGCAGAGGTGTGTCTGTTCTCGTACCGGATGTGATGTGGTCCTGCTTTAGTGCCAGCAGGCCGGTCAGGATATCCAGACACTTCTCGCTGTATGTTCGCCCTATACGCCCTGGACACCAGAAAGAAACATGTGCAGTTCATAAAACACACTTAGGAGAAACAGAAAGCCAGCAGATGAACTGATAACAACTTCAACAGGGTGGCTTAGTGGTTAGCACTGTGTCCTCAAAGCAAGAAGATCTCTGGTTCGAGTCCCAGTTGGGTCAGTTGGTGTTTCTGTGCGGAGTTTGCATGTTTTCCCCGTGTTGGTGTGGGTTTCCTCCGGGTGCTCCGGTTTCCCCCACAGTCCAAACACATGCGCTATAGGGGAATTAATCAACAAACTGGCCGTATTGTATGAGTGTGAATAAGTGTGTATGGGTGTTTCCCAGTACTGGGTTGCAGCTGGAAGGGCATCCGCAGTGTAAAACATGCACTGGAATAGTTGGCAGTTCATTCCGCTGTGATAATAATAATAATGACATCTTGTAACAGCTAAAGAAGTGTCTCTGATGCATCCTAGTCATGTATTCGCTGTAACAGTGAGGTGTATTTTTACCAATAGCGGCGATGGCAGCCTGGGCCAGTTCAGCAGACACATCAGTACAGTAGCTCTTCATCTCCTCCAACACTAACGCCACGTTCTCATCGTTCACCAGCGCCACCAGGATCTCCATCTTCCTGAATTTAATGTAACTGGGCTCTGAGTACCCGCAGAAGAAGCGCTTGTAGTGTGTGTTGAATAACGCAGGCTGGCTGCGCATCACCTGCTGAATGTGGCACAGTCCAGCAAAGCGCAGCTCCCGGGACGCAGCGCCACACGTGGCCAGCAGGGGCGCACTGGAGCACAGCAGGGCGTCGGCCTGGACTGCGGGGTGGGTGGCGGCCAGATGGAGAAAGAGGCGGAGCGTGGAGATGGCCACATGTGATTGGCCGCTCTGGAGAAAGGGGTCTAGCAGGCTGAGGATGTCGAAAAGCTCGTCGTCATTTCGAGGACAGTAGCGGAGCAGGAACGTCAAGACTTCACTCTGAGCCCAGCTGTCCAGATCCTTTAGTCTGAGTGTAGAAAACAGCAGAACAGCATTCAATATGCGTCCAAACACCTGTTTTTAAGTTTTATTTTCATGATATCAGGCTTATTTATTTATGTTTTTATGCACCACTTAGTTTTATTCTCCTTTTAGGGGATGGGTGGGGTGTGGGGCTGTTTGAGGGTTCGACTAGTTCATGTTTACCCTTGTAGTCATTCATTCATTTATTCATTCATTTTCTTTTCAGCTTAGTCCCATTTTTAAGCAGGGGTCGCCACAGCGGAATGAACCGCCAACATACGTTTCACGCAGCGGATGCCCTTCCAGCCTTCCCAACACTGGGAAACACCCATACACTCTCCTTCACACACATACACTGTGGACAAATTAGCTTATTTAATTCCCCTACACCGCATGTGTTTGGACTGTGGGGGAAACCGGAGCACCTGGAGGAAACCCACGCCAACACGGGGAGAACATGCAAACTCCACACAGAAACACCAACTGACCCAGCCAGGACTCGAACTAGCGACCTTCTTGCTGTGAGGCGATCGTGCTACCCACTGCACCACCGTGACGCCCCCTTCAGAAATCACTCTAATATTATTATTTATTATTATGATTATTACTATTAGGGCAGCACGGTGGCGCAGCGTGTAGCACAATCGCCTCACAGCAAGAAAGTCGCTGTTTCGAGTCCTCCGGGTGCTCCGGTTTCCCCCTACAGTCCAAACACATGCGCTATAGGGGAATTGAACAAGCTAAATTGTCCATAGTGTATGTGAGTGTGTGCAAGAGTGAATGGGTGTTTCCCAGTTTTGGGATGCAACTGGAAGGGCATCCGCTGCATAAAACATGTGCTGGATAAGTTGGCGGTTCATTCCGCTGTGATGACCCCTGATTAATAAAGGGACTAAGCCGAAAAGAAAATGAAAGAATGAACTATTACTATTAATGGTAATAGTAATAAAAGCAATAATGACTAGAGTAATAATTTCATATATATAATTTAATAACATGTATAAATGTTTAATATTTGTATTATTTTATGGTGTCATTTTAATATGAAGAGTTAGTCATTATTATGTGCTTTTATCATTATTAATATAAACAATATTAATAGCATTACAGTGCACAGATAGTAATACAGATACTAAATAACAGCACTGGTGAAACTTTACACAGTGATATCTGATAGACGTATGAAACAATCACCATCTGTACCCTTACACATATTCAAAACAAAGATGTAAACAACATAAAAAAGATTCCCTGGCATGAACTGCACAGTCAAAAATAACCCTAAATGATCAATTTTCCCTATTTTCTGATTCATGTTTATTTTATTTGTTTATTTCTGCAGAGATCAACATCCCATAATGCAGTTCACCACCGTAAATAAACACAGAACACACTAAATCCTGAAATATGGCTCTGCTTCATTAACAGATATTATTTACAGTGTAGATTTTTCACATTTCCTAAACAGCATGAGTGTCTGTGAGGGGAAACGTCTGACCTGTTGAGCAGGTGGTGAGCGATGGGTTTATTAATAACCACTCCACCCTCATTCTTCAGGATGTCCTCCAGGGCCCGCAGACAATTCACCACCACCACTGGATCTGGGTCCCTCAGTAGGGCATACAGCTCGTTCACTAGACTGCCATCTGAAACACACACACACACTGTACAGTCAGTCACCACACTGCATACACTCTTCCTGCTCTGTGCTGTATTACTGCTGGACTGTTACTTGTTAGAGTGTTGCTAGGCTGTTGTTTCATGCTCAAAGTGGTTGCTAGGGCATTGCTAAGTGATGCTAATGTGTCATGGGTGATTGTGGGGTTGTTGCTAGGCTGTTGCAAGGCTTTTGCTGGTTAGAGTGTCAATAGCCTAGCAACCACTGGGTGATTCTGGGGTTTTTACAGGGCTTTTGCTTGTTAGGGTGTTGCTAGGCTGCACTTCTGTGTTTAGAGTGGTTGCTAGGGCACTGACAAGTGATGCTAGTGTGTCCTGGGTGATTGTGGGGTTGTTGCTAGGCTCTTGCTTGTTCAAGTGTTGCTAGGCTGTTGTATTGCGTTCAGAGTGGTTGCTAAGACACTGTTAGGTGCTGCTAAGGTATCCTGTGTGATTGTGGGGTTGTTGCTAGGCTGTAGTTTTGTGTTCAGAGTGGTTGCTAAGGCACTGCTAAGTGATACTAGGGTGCCCTGGGTGATTGTGGGGTTGTTACTAGGCTTTTGCTTGTTAGGGTGTTGCTAGGCTGTAGTTTTGTGTTTAGAGTGGATGCTAGGGCACTGCTAAGGGATGCTAGGGTGTCCTGGGTGATTGTGTGGTTGTTGCTAGGCTGTTAGAGTGTCGCTAAGATGTTTTTATTTGTGTTCTGATGGGTTGCTAGGTTGCTTTTTCCAAGCGTTGCTAAAGGAATGCTTTGTGACTGCAAGGCTGTTGCTTGATTGGGTGTTGCTAGGCTGCTTTTTTGTGTTGTGAGTGGTTGTAATGTGTTGCTAGGCAACTGTAAGGTGTTCTGTGTAATTGCTATACTGCTGCTTGTATTGTAAATGGTTGCAAGAGTGTTGCCATGAGATTGCCAGGGTGTTGCACAACAGTTGTCGCTTTGTTCTGAATGGTTGTCAGGACATCGCTAAGAGACTGTTAAGGTATCTTGAATGATTTCAAGGTTGTTGTGTTGCTTAGTGATTACTAAAGTCTCTAGAGTCTCTATTTTAGGATGAAACTACTCATGATAATACTACAAGGTGTTCTTCTTACTAGTTGCGGAGGTGTTACTTTCAGTGGTAACTGGTAGAGTGTTAAAGGTCATTGCATGGATGCTGTTGTGGTTTTGTGGAGTTTGTGTGTGTGTTGCTAAGTGACTGTTAGTGTGCTTAGGCTATTATTGTGTGTCAGATAGTCTTTTTCATGTTGTTACACAAGAATACGATTGAAAACTGAAGATAACCAGTAAGAAAAGACTAAAGCAGTCTGAAAACAGTGCAGTCTGAGCTCTTTATATAGATATTCTAATACTGTTTCACCATCAGAGTTATGTAGCTCAACCACATGATAAGAGAATATGTGTTCCTGTCTCTTTAATAAAACTTCCTCAAACCGGAAGGGCCTCTCATACTGTAAAACAATGCAGAAACGCTAGGGAAAGATTAATTGGAAGGCCATGTAAAGTCCCTAGGACAGGAAATACCTCAGTATTAATAGAACAAACAGAGTAGTCTTTGTTTTGACTGATGATAAAATGTTTGAATTCACCAAAACACGACGTTGAAAGAAAGATATATTTAGGTCAGAATCAATGGAATGCTGCTGAGCCCACACCATTCCTTGTTGAGAAACTAAATGCTGCATTATTCGTGTGTCTTGTCATTGATTAAAAATGATTAACTAATAATTATCACATCATAATATGGGGTACAATTCACCTATCTCCGTGTTGGGCTGTAGACTGTGCATTTTGGCACAACCAAGCACAGCGACTCTCCTCACGTAGCTGGCTTTGTCCCGCAGACCAGCAACAATGGGCTGCTCTATGTACTCTGTCATTCCTGGCATTCTGGAAAAACAAGCCAAAAATCGAGTGTAAACACAGGACACGCAGATCTGTCAGTGTTTATTAAAGAAGACAGAAACACTGTGGGCATGTGCATTACCTTGATTTTAATATGGTTAGAATATGTTGTTGAAAACAAAATGCTGATGCAAATCTCACTGCCATAATATCAGTTAACATCATGAGAATATGTTTGTTTATAAACACTGTAATATTACAGTATTTCATGGAGATAAAAAAACTAAAACTAAACTAACATGAAAAAACTAACTGGAATTAACAAAAAAATAAGCAAAAAAATCATTCTGTGGTGTAAAATATGAGCTGCGGCTGTTTAGAAAAACCAGTAGATGGCGCCAAACACATGATAAAAGAGCAGGATTATATAGACATCTTCATTATAAAAACAGAAAACCTGTTCTATATTTTCTTAATTTGCCAAAAAGGTTATTTCAGTAAACGAAAATCCAAATGAAGACTAAAAACGATTGGTCCAAAAACATTTACGTTAACTCATTTTATTTTAATCACAATAAGTGAAAAACTCAAACTAATTTAAAAATCATCAAGAGCCAAAAAATTAAGTGAAATAAAATAATAATTAGCAAAACTAATGTCTTTCAGAGTTAATAAGCACTCATTCTGTGGTGTGAAATCTGAGCTGGGGCAGTAGATGGCGCCAAACGCTTCAGTCTTTTCTATTTAAACATAAAACTTGCTCTGTATTATCTTAATTTGCTATTTCAGTAAACAAAAACCAAAACTAAGACTACAACTTATGGGGCAAAGAACAAATTTGTTTACTGAAATAATTATTGTAACAATTTATTTTTTTAAATCACAAGAAATGAAATAAATACATAAACGAAACTAACATAAACAACAAACAAACTTAAAACAGTAATAATAAGCAAACATATGAATGTTTAGAGTTAATAAGCACTCCTTATGTGGTGTCAAATCTGACCTGCAGCAAGTTCAATTGCAACTTGCAGGGTTAAAGGTCATTGCTTGGATGTTGTTGTGGTGTTCCAGGTTGTCAGGGGCGTTGCTAGTTGAGTAACGGTTGCTAGGGTGTTGCTTTGTTTAGAGTGTTGTAAGGCCAGCATTTACACTGTTCAGAGTCATAGCTTTAATGTTGTAGTAGTGTTGTTCCGGAGATGATTACTATGATGTCTAGGACGGTTGCTAGGCAGCTGTGTTTGTAATAGTTGCTAGGGTGTTGCTAAGTGATTTATAAGATGTTCTTCTGGGTAGTTGCTAAGGTGTTACTTATTAGAGTGTTTCAATGGCAACTGGTGGAGTGTTAGAGGTCAATGCTTGAATGTTGTGGTTGTGTTCCAGGTTGTCAGGAGCGTTACTAGGTGATTGACAGTGTATATTAGATGGTTACTAGGGTGTTGCTTTGTTTAGAGTGTTGTAAGGCCAGCAGTTAGACTGTTCAGAGTCATTGCTTTAATGTTGTAGTAGTGTTGTTCCGGAGATGATTACTATGATGTCTAGGACGGTTGCTAGGCAGCTGTGTTTGTAATAGTTGCTAGGGTGTTGCTAAGTGATTTATAAGATGTTCTTCTTAGTAGTCGCTAAGGTGTTACTTATTAGAGTGTTTCAAGGGCAACTGGTAGTCTTCAAGGTCATTGCTTGGATGTAGCTGTATTCCAGGAAGTCAGGGGGCGTTACTAGGTGATTGCCAGTGTGTCTTAGATGGTTGCTGGGCTGTTGTTTTGTTCTCAAGGTTGTCAGGTTGATCCAGGTTGTTAGGAGTGTTACTAGGTGATTGCCAGAGTGTAGTATATGTAGGTGAATTGGGACGCAGCATAGGTCAAAACAATGAAAGAGTCAGACAATACACACCTGAAGTTGCACATATTTCTCAGGGCCAGGCCGCGCACCATGGGATTGGGATCAGCACAGTCTTTCCGCAGTGTGTTGATGGCCAGCAGAGCCAGGTCAGGCTTATCGCTGGCATAAGTGCACATGTACAGATATACAAGTTTCTTCTGAACGATATCCACCGTGGCACTGGCTTTCACCATGTCCATGAATAAAGCAGAGACATCCAGACCCTGCGTCATGTACCTATGAGGATATAAACAAATAACATTACATGGAAATCACTTTATTATTTAAGTCAGAATTATTCACCCCCTGTTTATTTATTTGTTTATTTATTTATCTGTTTATTAGAGAGCAGATTTCTCCAGCACATCTCTAATCATAATAGCTTTAATAACTCATCTCTAATAACTGATGTCTTTTCTCTTCATCATGATGACAGCACATAATATTAGACTAGATATTCTTCAAGACACTAGTATTCAGCTTAAAGTCACATTTAAAGGCTTCACTAGGGTAATTAGGGTAAAGTTAGGGTAATTAGGCAAGTCATTGTATAACAGTGGTTTATTCTGGAGACAATCCAACACTAATATTGCTGAAGGGGGCTAATAATATTGAGCTTAACATGGCTTTAAAACTATTAAAAACTGCTTTTATTCTAGCTGAAATAAAACAAATAAGACTTTCTCCTGAACAACAAATATTAGAGGAAATACTGTGAGAAAATCCTGAATCATTTGGGAAGTATTTAAAATAATAAATAAAAGGAGAGCTAATAATTCTGACTTCAGCTGTATATACAGACGTACACACATGTATATATACACACACACACACGCTACACCCCTCACAGATCTCTCTTTACACTAGTATTGTCTACAGGATGCTTTACAGTCATATATTAGTGCAGATACATTAGATTAGTCAGTACTAAAGTCAAAACTGATCAACTAATCAAACAAAAACGCTGAAGATCACAGTACAAACATTACTATGCACAAATTAATATGTTAGGGGTAAATTACATTACATTTATATTAAATTAAATCAAGAGAAACTTTAAAATGATTCACAGAGAAACAGATAACAATATTAATTTTCAAAAGAGGGTGTTCTCATCTATGCTGAGCACTGTGTGTGTATATATCTTTGATTTTTTTTTCTTTGGTAAATATTTCCCAAATGATGTTGAACAGAGCAAGAAAATGTTCACAGTATGTCTGATAATATTTTTTCTTCTGGAGAAAGTCTTATTTGTTTTATTTGGGCTAGAATAAAAGCAGTTTTTAATAGTTTTAAAGCCATTTTAAGGTCAATATTATTAGCCCCCTTCAGCAATATTAGTGTTGGATTGTCTCCAGAACAAACCACTGTTATACAATAACTTACCTAATTACCCTAACCACTGTGGCCGCTGTGGCGACCCCAGATTAATAAAGGGACTAAGCTGAGAAGAAAACGAATGAATGAATGAATGACATGTAAGTAGATGATAATAACCCTTTAAACAGGATTTATTATGCAACAAATGCAATTTGGATCAAAGCCTAAATGGGTCAGTTTCAGAGAGTTATAAAACATATGAGAGTGAGCAGATGATAATCATTAGGGCTGAACAATATATCACTTGAGCATCGATATCGCAATGTGTGTCTCTACAGGAGTCACACTGCAGGATTAGATTATTTAACAAAGATTAAAAGATGCAGATATTGTTAAAAATGATTATTTTTGTATTATTTAAACTATGATGACCATGTTATTTTATATTTGATTGTTAAACTTCTGTACTTGAATCCTGTTAGACTTCCCAGAAAACCATAAAGCTCTCTATTTATTTGTTTTTGCTTGTAATTTATTATACTTTATGCAGATCAATGGCATAGAATCATCCCAGTCGATCTAAAATAAGGAAATCTTTCCTAATAGAGCTCTTTAAATAATTTGGTGACATTATACTCATATCGCAATATGAATCACAGTAAAACTAAATATGGCAACGTCAGATTTGGCCGATATCATGCAGCCCTACTAATAATCCCCTAATGATCCCTTCACAGACCTGATGACTTTAGTGATGTAGCTCTTGTAGCGGAGACGGTCTGCTTGAACATTGGGATTGGACAGAGCACGTTTAAGCTCCTTTACCGTCTCCTCCGAACCAAAGTAAGGCATTTTCTGGGTTCTTCAGAGGTCCGTTACAAAAGAAAACAGCAGAGAAACACAATCTTAAAGAGAGAGTTCATCCAATAATGAACATTCAGTCATCGTTTACTCACTCCTCACTTGAGTTAGACTGGCCTTTATTATGATGTGCAGTGTTTGTCATGATTAGGAGACGTCATTATAACTATTAAATTATTTCACAGGGATTCAGAAAAGACTATACTGAGTTTGTTAAAGGCATAGCTAACCAAAAAAAAAAGAACTTTACCTCATTATTTGCTCTCCCTCGTGTGGTTTTAAACCATTGTGAGTTTCTCTCTTCTATTAAACACAAAACAACATATTTAGAAAAACATCCTCATTGACGTCCATAGTATTTGTTTTTCCAACTACCCAGCATTCTTTAAAGTATCTTCTTTTGTGTTCAACAGAAGAAAGAATCTCATAATGGTTTAAAACCGCTTGAGGAAGAGTAAATGATGAGATAATGTAGATTTTTTTGGTAAACTATGCCTTTAACAAGCCCAATATAGTCTTTTCTGAGTCTCTGTGAAATAATTAATAGTTTTAATGACGTCTCCTAATCATAACAAACACTGCATGTCATAATAAAGGTCAGTCTGACAGTACAGTAACACACACATTAAACCAGCCCTATCAAAACAATGTTAATGAGCATATGACAATCATTAATAACAATCAGAATACATTTTAATATAAATACAGCCTATAATTAGATATAGTGGTACAGTAATATTCCACTTTCAATCTACAGGTCAGGATAAAATACATTAAACATTACTATACTTTTGCTTCGCTTGTACTCGCTTTATTAAAATAAATACGCTTTTAGCACTCATAACGTCAATAAACGTAACATACCTTCTGTATCACTTTCTAAACAGCAACATAATGATTAAAAATGAACATTAATGTTAGACAGCATCAATGATTACTCTGTTTATGTCAAACAGAAAGCGCGAAGTCAGAATCAAATTCCGTCATTTACTTCCTTTCACAACACGTTGTGAGAGTTCAAATAAAAGTCTCGTTGAACATTTTTATCATGGTTCTTTTATGATGGCACTGACGTTTATGTAAATACTTTATCAGCAATAAATCATGAAAACGTGGATAAACTGCATGTATTAAATTCTTTGGCACATATTGCATGGCATGCGTCTATGCATCATAACTGCACCACTGTTATAGTAAATTAGGATATTTTAAAACAATCACAAAACTGAACAATAAAATATTTATCTTCTAATTAATATTTAAATTGTTATAAAATAAAACATTATAAAGTTTTATTTTTGGTGCATGAAAACAATTGCTATCCTGTTGCATAATAAATTGTGTTGCAAATAAAACAATAGAGAAACACACATTAAACAATTAACCTATACTAACACTAATATGAATATTGTTCAAAATTTCATAATTCACTAAAACATTAAATAAAATGACAAAATTACAAAAAAACCTGAAACATAAACTGAAAGTATTAAATGATATAAATATCAAGTAATTCAAAATGTCATCACACTTCACTTTATTTGAATCAAGCAAGTAAATAAGTCACATATGAACAATTATCGAGTGGGTAAACTGAAATATCAATTAAATTTTTTTATGTTTGTTCTTTAATTAATTAATTATTTAGGAATAGATAATTGAATTGTTAGTTCTAGCTCTGTATTTTTTTCTGTCAAAATCCACTTTTTTTCTTTCTCCTTTATTAAACCTTAAAAAACAGACACACACGATAGATGTCTAATAGAAGTCTAATAGATGTCTAATAGATGTCTAATAGATGTCTAGTACATGCCTAATGGATGTCTAGTAGATGGCTAATAGATATCTAGTACATGTCTAATGGATGTCTAGTATATGTCCAGTAGATGTCTAATATATAGATATCTAGTAGATGTTTAATAGATGTCTAGGTAAAATGTCGAGGTGATAGAGCTTTCTTGGTAGCAGCTCCAAGACTCTGGAATGATCTTCCACTCTCCTTAAGAACAGCTCCAACTTTTGAGTCTTTTCAGAGGTCACCGAAAACACACTTATTTTCTTTAGCTTTTAATCATGTGATGTGAGTTTATGTATTTTGGTTTTTGTGTATATTTGCATGCGTTTTATGTGTTTTATGTACAGCACTTTGGTACCAATTGTGGTTTGTTGAAAGTGCTATAGAAATAAATTGAGTTGAGTTGAGTCTAAAAGATGTCTAATAGATGTCTAATAGATGTCTAATAGAGGTCTAGTAGATGTCTAATAGATGTCTTGTAGATGTCTAAAAGATATCTAGTAGATGTCTAATAGATGTCTAGTAGATGTTTAATAGATGTATAATAGATGTCTAGTAGATGTTTAACAAGATGTCTAGTAGATGTGTAATAGATGTCTAATAGGTATCTAATAGATGTCTAGTAGATGTCTAGTAGCTATCTAGTAGATGTCTAATATATAGATATCTAGTAGGTGTTTAATAGATGTCTAATAAATGTCTATTAGATGTTAATAGATGTCTCAAAGATGTCTAATAGATCTCTAGTAGATTTTTAATAGATGTCTAATAGAGGTCTAGTAGATGTCTAATAGATGTCTAGTAGATGTTTAATAGATGTCTAGTAGATGTGTAATAGATGTCTAATAGGTAGCTAATAGATGCCTCGTAGATGTCTAATAGATATCTAGTAGATATTTAATAGGTGTCTAATAAATGTCTAATAGATGTTTAGTAGATGTTTAATAGATGTCTAGTAGATGTATTATAGATATATAATAGATATCTAATAGATGCCTCGTAGATGTCTAATAGATGTCTAGTAGATGTTTAATAGATGTCTAATAGATGTCTATTAGGTATCTAATAGATGCCTCGTAGATGTCTAATAGATGTCTAAACTTGGTCCACTAAACAATGGGCTAAATTGGGGCTGTCAGTGAAAATCTAATAGAAGTCTGTAAATACAGCCCAAAACTAGACATAAAGTCATCAAATAAACAGCATTAAATAACTACACATGTGAAGTCTGTGTAATCTGTGTATTTGATTACTCTAATTTTGGGTTATTCTTCACTGACAGCCTCGTTTTAGCAAAAACACCCATGTTAGTTGTCTATTAGATGCCTATTAAACACAAAATTGCCTCGGTGGGTAATGTAAAAATACAGTATAATTGAATGGATTATATTATTTATTAAATTACACATTAAAGTCACCCTTTTCACCATTTACCTCAACCCTAAAGCCAACCCTCACAGTAATGTAAAAACAGTAATAATAACTGTTGTACAGTGTCACAAAAATTATGCTATATTGATGTAAGTGTCCTTCCCTTCCTAGCATGATACTGAAAGGGCATTCACTGTGTTAAACATATGTCAGAGTAGTTGGCGATTCATTCCGCTGTGGTGACCGTGGATAAATCAGGGACTAAATCGAAAGAAATTAAACAAATGAATGAATGAATGAATGAATGAATGATGTGCGTATCCGCAGCTGTATCCCCTCTCTCTGAGGGCTTTGATTTTGACATGCAGCCGGTCTGTGGGCGGGGCTAGACCGGTTGTCATCATCATCATCTGCAGGAGCGACAGTCGTGAGCGGTGTGTGTGTGAGAGTGTGTTTGTGTGCGTGTGTGAGTGTGTGTGTGTCAGCGAAAGATTTCTGAAGATGCTGGAGAATAGGAGGCTCATCTGACGGGATGGCGGGAATAATTAAGAAGCAGATCCTGAAGCATCTGTCCCGGTGAGAAGCGGCTTTTATTCAGTAATGTCAGTGTCTGTCTGCATGAAGAAGAAGAAGAGGACTATCACGGGGCTCACACTGCTAATAAACACACACACAACACACACAGCCCGTGTTACATACACAAACACACACACATAGCACATAGCAGGGGTTTATTTATTTGACAGGGATATACAAGCAGATTTGAGTGAGTTAGCGGACAGGCTAATGGACTGCAGCATCACACACACACACACACACACACACACACACACACACTGGGCCTGACAGTGTCATGTTAATATTGGGAGACTCAACATGGCATAATGTGTGGTAAAGTAATAAATAAATAGCTTTATACATCACAATAGTTATTAAAACTAATATAATTAGAAATGTGTTGAACAAACCTGCTCTCTGTTAAACAGAAATTGGGGAAAAAAACAGAAGGCTAATAATTCTGACTTCAACTGTATGTATATATATATATATATATATATATATATATATATATATATATATATATATATATATATATATATATAATACCCATCAGATTAAACACAGTTATAGCTGTTTTTTGCAAATAATGCGAATAAGCTGGCTCTCCCTGCCCACTCTTGAGACATTTAATGCACACCTGCACACTGTGCTGTTTTTGCTGATCTTCTCTTGTCAGATGTGTCAGGATGGCCACCAAACAGTGAATCTGCTACTGTAGAGATCCTTCTAGCTCAGTTACTGTAGAAAATAAGGCTGATTTATCCTCCATACCGCAGGACTCCTGTTGTGTGATTGAAGCGTCCTCGTTTATTGTTGTGTACAGATGTGCTGATTTCAGTGGTTGTAAATTACAGAGCTTTAAAAGCAAAGTTCATACTGCTGTAAAAACACTTAGCAAACCCTGTTCTGTGGACATGTTTATATGTGTTACTATGGACACATTATAATACATGCCTGTCAATCAATTCGATGGGTGGGGAAATCTGCACTCCGACATCTCGTTGCGGTGATATTAAAACTTCTGTGGATTGAGCTAAATGTTGCCGCATGGACAAATAACCATTCGCTTCTCTTTGATCTTGCAGTTAATAATGGTTTAATATATCTCAATGTTTAATATAAATGTATAAAACAGCTCATAATATATGTCTTCTTACTGAGGGTGTTTATGTTGATGTTATCATGACAGAAGCATCTGCTAAAGGAAACACTCACTGAGGTTTGGCTGGTCTGAAAGCTCTTTCCCCTAACTCATATTTAGAGCAAAGGTTGGCCTAGAAAATAAAACATTTAGTCCTTCCCTGTAGTGTTCACACGGTCATATACTGGAGAAGGGACACAATCTCTCATTACATTAGATACAAATAGGGATGAGAGATAAATGATATAATGATATTTTCTGGTATTTATTGCAATAATGATATTTAATAAATAATACACGGCCTCAGCTGTATCACTTCTAGCAACAACTGGGAAACAGTTGTAGTTGCTTCTTCCTCCGAAGCCCATAAGGCCTTGTAGTCCACTGTTTTGAAGACTGAAAGTCAGTTTAGTCTACTGTTTGAAGCCCAAAAGCCTTATAGTCAATGTTTTGATGCCTGAAAAGTCTTGTAGTCCACTGCTTTGAAGCCCGAAATCCCTTATTTCACTTTTTTTGAAGCCCGAAGGGCCTTGTAGTTCATTGTTTTGATTCCCAAAAGTCCTTGTAGTCCACTGTTTTGAAGCCAGAAAGGTCTTTTAGTCCACTATTTGAAGCACAAAAGGCCTTATAGTTCAATACTTGAAGCCTGAAAGGCCTTAAAACCACTGTTTTTAAGCCCAAAAGGCCTTGTAGTCCACTGTTTTGAAGCCAGAAAGGTCTTAAAGTTCACTGTTTTAGCTCAAAAGACCTTATAGTCAACTGTTTTAGCAAGAAAGGGCTCATAGTCCACTGTTTTAGCTCAAAAGACCTTGTAGTCCACTGTTTGAAGCCCAAAAGGCCTTATAGTCCACTGTTTTAGCTCAAAAGACCTTATAGTCCACTGTTTTAGCTCAAAAGGCCTTATAGTCCACTGTTTTAGCAAGAAAGGCCTTATAGTCCACTGTTTTAGCTCAAAAGGCCTTATAGTCCACTGTTTTAGCTCAAAAGGCCTTATAGTCCACTGTTTTAGCTCAAAAGACCTTATAGTCCACTGTTTTAGCAAGAAAGGCCTGATAGTCCACTGTTTTAGCTCAAAAGGCTTTATAGTCCACTGTTTTAGCTGGAAAGATCTTGTAGTCCACTGTTTTAGCAATAAAGGCCTTATAGTCCACTGTTTGAAGCCCAAAAAGCCTTTTAGTCCATTCTTTGAATCCCAAAAGGCCTTCTAGTCCAATGTTTTAGCAAGAAAGGCCTTATAGTCCACTGTTTTAGCTCAAAAGACCTTGTAGTCCACTGTTTGAAGCCCAAAAGGTCTTGTAGTCCATTTTTTGAGTCCCAAAAGGCCTTCTAGTCCAATGTTTTAGCACGAAAGATCTTGTAGTCCACTGTTTTAGCTGGAAAGGCCTTGTAGTCCACTGTTTTGGCTGTGATTTCCCAGCAGGCTCTCTGTGGGTGTTAAAGCACATGCTAGTTCTGCTGTTCTCAGACACGGCTGAAGCTCTGCCAACATTCCCTCATTCAGATCAGTCTGTCATCTGTTTACTGTGTCAGAAAGCCTTCATGTTGTGCTCTGTTGACACACACACGCACAAAAAGCCACACAGTCAAACACTCCCGGACCTTCGTCTTAGTGGTGTTTACTAAGGCAAGTGTCACTATTGCTAGTGCTCATACTGAAGGTCTTGGGTTGTTGTAGGGCCTGAAACTAAATTTTTGCTAAACCTGCCTATGCCTGGTGACTGTTAACCTATTTTTTTTTTTTTTCAAAAACAGGCACTGCACTATGACTACTACTACTACTACCACTACTACAGTAACTAATCATATTTACAATGCTGTTTCATCATTGCTGATCTTTCAAGAAAAAAAAGAATAAAAACAAACATATTAATGGATTTGTTCACTTTATTTCTTCCCTCCTGTCTCTTTAAACAGTAAATTAATTAATTTAATTGACTGAAAGCCAGACAGTCAGTCAATCCAGCAATCTCTGGTTTTCACACACACTGTGATTATCCCGCATATCAGACTGGGCTCTTGACTTGGTTGCTACAACATTGTTACATGTAAAATATTCAATTGAACATGGGTTACCATAATTAATATCTACTCATTTATTAGAATTAAATATTAAATATTAGAAATTCCTTTTGTACTGTTGTCAGCTTTTGTTTCTTGTATTCCTATTAGGGATGCACTGATACCATTTTTTTGGATCCGATCCCAACACCAAAATCCTGAGTATCGACCGATACAGATCTGATCCCGATACTGTGATCCACAATCCCAATTGTGATTTCAAATCTTTTTTAAGCATAATACAGTTTCTATAGTTCTTGTGATAAACTCAAATAATATATATTCTTTAGTACAAATATCATACTGTATATGACAGACGACACAATCTAACTGAAGCATGACGCCTGCTGTAAACTAGCCTGCATTATTTGAGCATTCACTAAGACATTGATCTGTTGTGCTCCAGTTTATGTTTCTTTTTTTAATATTAAGATCTGTAATAGGCTACCACTATTGACCCTAATCAAAACACAAGCTGGTCTGTTCAATAATATATTAATTAAAATAAAATGACAGTGAAATATCCACAGTTTCAGAGTAGCCTATATTAGGCTAAATAAGTTACTGTTAAAGACAATCCATATTGCACCTGTCAGCTTCACTTTTATTAATTTAATCAACCACTTTGACCACAATGAGCCAGGCTTTACAAACTATTTGCAGCACTGAAAGTATTCCCCTCGCTAGAATAAACTCAGTTGGGAGGATGAAAGAACAGAAACATTTAATATTACAGAATCTTACAGAGCGGCGCACGTCGCGTCTGCGCAGCCGGTGCATGAATGAAGCGTTTGATGCTTCACTGAGACACAGCGCGCAGCCCTCCGGCATCAGCGGACACTTTCAAAACTGAGCAGCACAAAGGGAAGAAATCAGTGCGTTGAGGATCTCTCCAGTGTATTATTGAGCCTTTTCTCATTTAAAGTTTCAGGCAGGCCTACTTTGTGTGTGAAGAGCAGGTAATAACCCTCTCTACTCCAGTGTTGTGAATGTGATCTGCTGATCTAACAGACACAGCGCAGCATGATTTAGAAACAGCAATCAACTCTGCTGCAGGTCAAAATGAAGCCATTTAGTGCAAAACTAAAAGCATTTCTCCACTGATTATTTAAACTAACAGGAAGAAATAGTCTTGGAGAGAGTTTTCGAGTTGTCATGAACGCCACACACAGTTTGAGCTGTGAATGAATGGAGAAAGATTGACAGGTGCAGCGGAGGGAAGCGCTGAGCTGAACATGAGTTTAAGCACATGAATATTCATCTGTGCTTCACATTAAACTATAGAACGGCTTCAGAACATTTGGATTTAGTAGGCCTGCATGACAACTTTCTAGTGCCTTATAATAGGCTACCTCCAGGGCTTTTGTTAGCTTATAAATTACACAGAATATAGCGCATGCGCAAGATACCCGATACCTGATAAAGCAAAAAGACGCAGTATTGAACCAATTTCTTGTCCAAGTACTGGGACTGGTGCATCCCTAACTCGTATTGCATGTGTCTAGGAAAGTTAAACTCCAATTTACATCATTGCTCTGGAAACATAGCTTATAGTTTTGTACATTTCGTTATTTTATTTTTTCCAATAGCTGTTGATTTGCAGTTTAATCAACGTGCGAGTGGAACTGAATAGCTAAAACCAAAGTAGATTAAGTCTGCCTCGTCTGTTCAATGATTTCGATGACCAAACTCTGCAGATTGGACCAACATTCCTCTGGTTATTAGGGTGTTGAGACTCTTGTTTCATCTAATCCAATATTTGGGAGAGCTTTGAAGTGTATAGCAATGCCTTTGTGCTGTCTAAACTTGAAAAAAAGGTAATCTTGCATACAGTCTTGCTCTTTCTAGAAAACAGAGTATAAATAATACAGACCTGGGATCTGTTCATATTGCTGTCCAATTAAATGGCTCTGAACAATCTGCACCACACTACACTGTAAAGTAATGTTAATGAACAGTTTGTGTATGTTGTGATTCACTAGTGTTTTCTGTTGGTTTACTATTTGTACTTAATTAATTTTGGAACAACTAGTGTACCTCAGTGCTGCTAGAAAAAAAAGCACAAGGCATTTATTTCATGTGTGCTTTATTGTATTTATCAATGCTTGTGGTGTGATTTATGACATTATCTGCAGATGCACTCCACTACAAAAATCATTTAATCAATCTAAAAAGATAAATTCTTCCTTTTCATTTAGAGCTGCTCATTTAATCTGTTAAAGTTATACTCGACATGTATCACAGAATAATAAAATACTGCGATGTCAGTTTTTTCCGATATCGTGCAGCCCTGGATCACACACTGTAATGTCTATAGATGTAAACGGAGGAGCTACAGGAGTGTAATTCTGTGTGGATAAGACAGGGTAGATGTGTGCTTTCCAGTGATTTACTGCACTCTGAAGTAAGACTGGGTCATGTCATTAAATATTCAGGATGATTTGGTTGCGATATATAATTCAACATCATGAATTGCTCACTGATTTTTAAAGCTCTATTTATAAGACAGTGTTTCCCAGCCATATCAGCAGTGGATATTTCGGATGTGTCTCTTATCTGACTCGGCTCTTTCTGGTCTTGGGACCACTTCATGTGCACTTGCAGTCTTGTGGATTTGCCAAATTAGTATTTTACTTTATAGGAAGATCAAGCTTGTCCACTTTGTTTTGGCTGAATCTGTTTTGTGCTGTGTTGGTTGTGTGAAGTGGGCAGCATTAGGTCTGTGTTTTTGTTTTGTAGGTTTTGTTTAGTTTGGTGAAGTTTAGTTTAGTTATGTATTGGTTTAGTTTGTTTTAGTTTTAGGTTTTGTTTTAGGTTTAGTAAAGGTTTAGGTTTGCTTTGTGTTTTGTTTTAGACTTAATTAGGTTTTGTTTTGTTTAGGTTTTATTTTAGTTTACGTTAGTTTAGATTATTATTAGATTAGACTAGTTTAGATGTTTTTAGTTTAGTTAGATTAGGTTTAGTTTATTTATTATTTATTTTTGGTTTAGTTTGGTTGTTTTTAGGTTATGTTTAGTAAGTTTTAGTTTGCTGTAGTTTTGTTTTGTTTTGAGGTTATGTTTAGGTTAGGTTTTAGTTTGCTGTAGTTGTGTTTTGTTTTGGTTTTAGGTTTTGTTTTAGGTTTAGTTTAGTTTAGGTTTGCTTTACTGTTTTAATTTTGGTTTTATGTATTTTGTTTCAATATTAAGGTAGGTTTTGTTTTGTTTTAGTTTACGTTAGTTAGTTTATTATTTTTGTTAGGTTTAGTTTAGGTTTAGTTTAGTTATATTTTGGTTTAGTTTAATTTAGTTGGTTTTGGTTTACTTGTTTTTTGTTTGAAGTTTAGCTAGGCTTAGGTTTTGTTTTTGTTGATAAATAGAGTTGATGATTGCTATTCGTAAAAATGATTTGTACAATGATCATTCTAAAATTGACTGGTCATATATTTTTAGATTTAATTTAATCTAAAGAGATGAGTCTTATTTGGTTTTCATTTTCTTGCCTTGTCTTGCACATTGTAGATTCATTGCATATTAATTATTTTCACGTTTCCTCTGAGCTCCTGGGTTTAGCTTTGTGAGCTCCAGCCAATAACAGAACAAATTTATTATATATTTATGTAATATAATGATCACAATAATAATAATAATAATAATTTTAAAATATATATATATATATATTTATTTTTTTTTTTTTTTCATTAATAAATTTTTGATTACAATTTTTTATAATGGTTGATTAAACATCATTTGGGAAATATTTGAAAAAGAATAAAAATCAATAATAATAATTTTGACTTTAGCTGTATATTATGAAAATATTATGATTTTTAAATTTATTTTGTTGTTGTCACCCAGCCCTACTTTGAAGCATCTAACCCTCTTGCAAGAACAGAAAGACCCCCCTCTCCACGCACACACACACACACACACACACACGCACACACGCACGCACGCACGCACGCACGCACGCACGCACACGCACACGCACACACACACACACACACACACACACACACACACACACACACACACCTGTCTGCTGCTGCTCTCTCAGGAGACCAGAAAGATGCTGAGTTTCCAGACGTCAGTGTGTTGTTTGTCCCACAGTCCTCTCTGCTCTCGCAGCGTTATCCCTCAGAGAAGAGGTTTTCTTCTTTTAAAAAGCAACCTCTTCTAACACAGCTCTACCCTCTCTACAATCCTAACACTATTATAGTAAATTACTAACTCCGTGATATCTTGAATTAGTGTTTTGTTTCATTTAAAGCGGTAGTTCAACCCAAAACTGAAAAAGTCCAGTTACTTTACTGCCCCACAGGTCATCCTTTTTTCTTCAGTAGAACATTAAAGCAGATGTTGAGCTGAATCTGTGGTGTTTGGAGCTTCATATAATGGCAGTGAATGGTGACAGGTTTATTAGAATAAAACAAACACATACAAACCAGTCCAAATCAATAGCCATGACACGCTGAGGCCTTGCAAAGGGAAATGATTGGTTCATGTTGTCATCAAAGCAACTGGACTTCATTCGGTCTACAAAAGGACTAGAATAGGACTACAATAGCACAACTATCGGACTACAATCAGTCTGCATCCGAACTACTATCAAACTACAATCAGTCTGCATCCGAACTACTATCAAACTACAATCAGACTATTCAGTCTACTATCGAAGTACATTTTAAGTACAATCAAACTAAAATCAGTCTACGTGCAGACTACAATCGAAGTACAATCGTTCAACATCTGGTCTACAATCAGGTCTATATCCAGACTACATTTGGTCTACAATCAAAGTACAATCCGTTTACCATCGGACTACTATCTTGCTGCAATTGGACTACAATCAGTCTACATCCGGATTAAAATCGTTCTACATCCAGACTACATTCAGTCTACAATCGAAGTACAATCAGTCTACTATCGGACTACGATCAGTCTACATCTGGACTACGTTTGGTCTACAATTGAAGTACAATCAGTCTACATCCGGACTACATCCAGACTACATTCAGTCTACAATCGAACTTCAATCAGTCTACGTCCAGACTACAATCGAACTACAATCGTTCTCCATGTGGACTACAATCAGACTACAATCGGTCTAAATCCAGACTACAATCGGACTACATCCAGACTACATTCGGTCTACAATCGAAGTACAATTGGTCTACTATTGGACTACTATTGGGCTGCAATTGGACTTCATCCAGACTACATTTGTCCTACAATCGAAGTACAATCGGTCTACTATTGAACTACAATCAGTCTACATCCAGACTACATTCGGTGTACAATCGAAGTACAATCTAAGTAAAATCAAACTACAATGAGACTGTATCTGGACTACATCCAGACTACAATCGAACTACATTCAGTCTACTTCCAGACTACATTTGGTCCACAATCAAAGTACAATCATGCGCACTACTATCGGACTACATTTGGTGTACGTTTGGACACGCAACTGTTTGGCCAGGCTGTGGATTAAAGCTAATAATATTTTAAATAATATTCAGTTTCTTACACAGAGCGATGGTTCTGCTTCACAAGAGCTCAGGGTGTCATCAGGAGCCAAGACTATTGAATTGGACTGGTGTGTATGTGTTTGTTTTAATCTAATAATCCTGTCGCCATTCACTGCCATTAGATGAAGCACCGAACACCACACAATCAGCTTGAAGAAAGAAAGTCCGCTACATTTTAGATCACCTGTGGGTGAGTAAATCAACAGGACATTTTCTTTTTTGCGTGAACTAACCCTTTAAGATTTTAGAGCATTGTGTTGAGCTAAATGATAATGAGACTGTCATAGCAACTAGCAATAAGATCATTTCATTTATTATTATTATTATTATTATTATTATTATTATTATTATTATTATTATTATTATTATTATTATTATTATTATTATTATTATTATTATATTTAAATGTTTTTAATTTCAGCACCGTGCTTCATATTGAGAAATCCTCAATAATTCTGTACTGTTATCTTGAGATGCATTTTTTATTTCAGATTTTATAATTGTGTTATTTTCTTTGATTTTGTATATTTTAATAACAAGGTTTGGTTGTAATATTGTCCGTTTTCTTTTTAATTACCCACAATAGCCCTGCTTCACACTGCTCTTTACTTCTGACCATAGATTGTTGTCAGTTTTCTCAATGTTCTGTACACCAGATGTTCTCATTTGTGCTTTTTCTTCAGCGAAAGACACTTGATGACACAAGAACAGCATCAGGGAGTGTCACAATCCCTCTGTTGCGCCATTATTATAGCGTGACCGAAGTGTTTCTGACAGCATGTTCTCTCTCTGTGCTCTTCTGAGGCCTCATTAATCTTTGAACGAGTGGAGATTTCCCATTCAGATGCGTGAAACCCTTCAGTCTTTTGAAGCTCTGCGTTCGTAGTGAATAATGTGCTCATTTCATCTTAAGATGCGTAAATTCAGGCTCTGCAGTGAATACTGTGTCTGTGATTCCTGCATGTTTTGAGGGCAGGGGTTAGAGACGCTCCCGTGGGCTTAAAGCGGTTTTACTGTTGTAATCTTATTAGCCAAGGGTGCGTCTCAATCAGCTCCCTTGTGCTGTAGTTGGTGCACTAATCAGGGAGATAGACTTTTAAAGTGCTGTCTTAAACACAGAATTATTCGGGTGTGTCTCAATCAGCTTCCTAGCTCCCATTCATCAGTGTGCTGTAAAATATATCTGCCAATGAACAGATTTAAGTGTATTTGTGGTGGTGAACTGCATTATGGGATGTTGACCTCTGCTCTGTCCACTTCAGATGATGAATATTCAACTCTACAGTTTAATAAAGATACTTTTACTGACATTTTAGTGGTTTGAGATAATATCAGAGATAATATGTAGAGAAATAAGTGTGTAGAATAACAGAACATGTGCTGCAGTTTACTACAAGGCTTCTGTAGTGTAATATACAACATTATAGCACTGCACACTATTACACATGTGCAGAACACACCCTTTTACTACTGTTTAAGGTTAACAGTTGTTGGAAGAGTGATCAAGATCCCATAATGACACTCACAAGCAGAAATAAATGTGGAAAAATAAAAAGATGCATCACAAAATATGCAAAACTGCTAATTTAGGGATATTTTTACTGTGTAGGTCGTGTTTATGAATTTGTGCACTAGTTAGGGCACTGATTAGCTTGGTTCACTGCACATTGGGGCACTCTGAGTGTGAAAACGTACTCATCATCAAAACTGAAGTTTATAAACAACAGCAGAACTAACATTTTATAATAAGTTTTTAAAAGTATATTAAGAGCAAATTTGAGCTAAATAATTTGATAGTTTCATTTTCCAGCAACACTACATCCATTCAACACTCATACTTGTTTGCGAGATTTGATCATAACCTGGGGTGCGTTTCCGAACACCATCGTTAGCCTTCTAAGGTCGTAAGTTGCGTTGTTACAAACAAAGTTTGTTGATTTGGTGTTTCCCAAATCCATCGTTACAACAAGCATTCGCAAACTGCCTCGCAAACTTGAGCACTCGCAACTACAACTCCGGAGCTGTAGTTAGAAACACAGTTCCTGGCTGTGTTTTATTCCCACTTATCCCCCTATGCCCTATTCATTTAGAACATTTAAACTTGGTATTATTAAAAAAAGCATTAAGGTCATCTCTCTTAGGTGTAATTTGCTTTCAAACTGTTTTTACAGCTCAGATTTAGCGATCTTGACAATTACGCTCCCTTCGCAGTGCACTATGAAAACACTGATGTCATTCTGAACACAGCCGTGGCTCATGACGGAAGCTATAGGTGAGCTATTATTTAAAAGCAGAATTTATGTTACGTCCCCAAAGCTTGTGAAAACAAAAACCACAGCATACGTTAACGCTTTTAATTTATAGTGGGTTATTTATGAAGTATCTGTACTGGATATGACATGGGCCTGCTGGTTACAACAGTTCTGCAGTGGTTTACATGTGTCAAAATGTAAAAGTAGACTTTTCAACAAAATAAATAAATAAATAAACAAATAAATAAATAAACAATATTCTACCTAATAATAATCATCATCATCATCATCATCATTAATATTAATATTAATGTATGATTTTTTCATTTCCTAATAAATAATGAATAATACATTTCATTTCTTAATAAATCGCCTCATTATTTATTGATTTATATTTGATATTAGAACAGATGTCAGCTTTTGTAAGTGGTTTTCTGTTTTATAATAAGTATGTAATGTTCTCAATAATATTATTAAAGCAAACACAGGCCCTATATTTACCTATATTTTTATTAATATGGACAGCAGTGCATGTTTTTACCAAAACTAATATTGGATTTATTTTAAATGCTTGTTTGTGTAAAACAATATAATTTGCATAAGAGAAATTACGGGGTTCTTCTCTAAAGTAGTTCCTCCAGCCAGTTTAGAGCATCATTATGGGTGTTTTACATTATAACTAACGTGGTTCAAGCGATGGATCTGCGACAGAGAAACTACAGGTTTTGGGAAACACTCGTCACTACATCATTCTTATCCCAAACGATGCATCATACTATGATAGTTCAGCCGCGAGTTACATCGTTGTTTAATAAACACACTCCTGTCTAGCTATGTCTGTTCATGTTAAAAATGAATGATAACAGATTATTCTTTAGGTAAACGTCTCTCCTTTGTCATTATGTTTGATGATTTGGGTGAAGTGATTCATATTTCACCCTTTCGATGCGCACTATGCACCCTTAAAACAAGTTTGGAAGTGCGAAATATAAATCTTATGACTTATATCATCAATATAACAACAAACGAGAGACTGTTCTCTAAAAATAATCTGCTAATTATTCATTTTTTTCACAGCTAGATAGCTCTTCAGTGCCCTTAATAGTGGTAATTCATTCACACGAGCTACTGATGGACGCCCTCATGAGCTAGTGTGCAGATTGAGACGCAGCCTTAGTCAGTGTTCGTCTATTTTGTTTAGATCACACGGTAACACTTTAGGTCACTATTCATGTTATTAACTACTGGCTTATTACCTGCTTAATATTAAGATATGAACTGTTTATTAGTGGTTATAAATCTTATTCTGCATCGCTAATCCTACTCAACACCTGAACCCAAATACTGCCTTCCTTGCTCACTATTAATAAACAGCTAATGAGTAGTCTATTAAGCTAGTAGTGTTAGTTAATGATTTGTTAACACTGTGAATTGTGATCTAATCTACAGTGTTACTGATCTCACTACAGTGAAATATTGCAGTGAGAGTAATGAGAGAGTGAGATGGTGAATGCGCTGGCTTTTGGAGACGTGAGATGACAGATGCTCAGGACGGTTCTGGAGGGATTAATAATAGCAATAATACATAAACATGGCTATACTCTATACTGACTACATGTCATGTTGTGTTGTGCTGTGCAGGTTCACCAAGAACCTCTCTCCAGATAAGATTAACCTGAGCACGCTGAAGGGAGAAGGTCAGCTCTCCAACCTGGAGCTAGATGAGGAGGTACTGCAGAACATGCTGGAGCTGCCCACCTGGCTGGCCGTCACACGTGTATACTGCAATAAAGCTGCTATACGGGTAAAATATATACACACACACGCACACACACACACACACACACGCACACGCACACACACACGCACAATTGTTGGCCAGTAGCATTCCCGATCTCCTTTCTTTCTGGATTTCTCAATGAGCTTCAGGTTAAAGTCAGTCATCTCAGTCTTTCTGCTCCAAGCTCCTTGGTTCTTTTATTTCTTCATCCAAACCCCTTGTGAACGAGTATCCTAGTAAAGATGAAGGCAGATTTTCTTTCATCTGGAGAAATTGCACTTATTTCCACATAAATTAATCTCTGTGAGTTAACAGACCGGAACGGGCCAATCACAGAAGGCCAATCATAGAAAAACTATATTGATTCGCTCTAACAACTAAGTTTGGGCGGGTCCAAGGACAATTCGTAACGAGCCAATTAGAGCTAAGCCTCAAATCACATGCTTTTCAAAATCTTGTGTACCTACACAGACACTCCCTAAGTGTCCCACACACACGCACACACACACACGCGCACACACACACACACGCACACACACACACGCACACACACACACGCACACACACAGTTTAGTTTTTAACATTTACAATTAATGATAATATTGTTGAATAGTATAATTAATAATTTCATTTTGTTAATGTTTGCAATATACACTCACAGGCCACTTTATTAGGTACACCTTACTAGTACCGGGTTGGACTCCCTTTAGCCTCCAGAACTGCATTAATCCTTGGTGTCGTAGATTCAACAAGCCTAAATGCATGCCTAAATGCAGTGAGCTGCTGCCCTGTGATTGGCTGATTAGAAATTTGCATTAATGAGCAGTTGGACAGGTGTACCTAATAAAGTGGCCGTGAGTGTATGATGACAGTCCAAATATAATAAAAATAAATAAATCAATTAAAAAAGATAAATAAATCAGGAGTCAGTATTGGCTTGTCAAATAATCAGCAACTGGAAATGAGCATGAAAAATCAAGATCAGTGGGAATGACCACAGCTTTTCTTCCCTCCTCAGATACAATGGACAAAGTTGAAGACCAGCCCCATATGCTTGGTAAGAATCTCCTCATCTGCATGAGTCTTACATCATGCATCACATTCTGTCCTCCCCTGATGTTCACATGATCTTCTGCGCTTTTTCACTTCTGCAATAGTGCATTAATGGGGTATGGTGTGTCCAACAGAGTATGACACTGACTGCACACTTTTAAGAGCTTATCTATGAGCTAGAGCTACGTAATATATTGCACAATTCCCATTAGTGCTGTAATAGTATATGCAATATACCAGAGTAGGTAGAATATTTCATATAGTATACAGTATATCGCAATAGTCACAGCGCAAGATTAGATTAGAGGGTTTATTAAAGATTAAAAGATAAAGATATTATTAAATTGTATTTTATATTATTGAATAAAATTACTTATATAATGATGACCATGTTATTTTACAATTGATTGCATTCGAATACTGTTAGTTTCCCCAGAAAACCCACAATGCACTGTTTAATTAGCTTTAAAATTACTTGATCACCTCAGTCAACCTAAATTTATTAAATATTTCCCACTAGTGAATTTAGACTCATATCGCAATATATAACAAAATATCAGATTTTTCCAATATTGTGCAATTTACATGTGATAAATTACATTTATTTTATGGATTGTTTGTTTATCTAAGTCTAGTCATATCAGATGGGGCCTTACTATATTTAATATACTGTTATATTGCCATTATATGCACCAAACACCACAGATTCAGCTCCAAATCTGCTTTAATGTTCAACTAAAGAAAAAGGGGATGAGTTGTGAGGGAGAAAATCAGTGGAAAATGTTCATTTTTGGGTGAACTAACTCAATAAATAAATAAATGAATATTTGATTGGGGTGGTTCAGTGGGTAGCACTGTGGCCTCACAGCAAGAAGGTCGCTGGTTTGACTCCCGGCTGGGTCAGTTGGTGTTTCTGTGTGGAGTTTGCATGTTCTCCCCGTGTTGGTGTGGGTTTCCTCCGGGTGCTCCGGTTTCCCCCACAGTCCAAACACATGTGCTATAGGGGAATTGATCAACTACATTG
The DNA here is from genome assembly GCF_903798145.1 of Danio aesculapii. NCBI lineage: Eukaryota > Metazoa > Chordata > Actinopteri > Cypriniformes > Danionidae > Danio > Danio aesculapii. The sequence goes on from NC_079457.1 coordinate 49,414,017, forward strand.
GCCGTAGTGTATGAGTGTGAATGAGTGTGTGTGTGTGTGTGTTTCTCAGTACTGGGTTGCAGCTAGAAGGGCATCCACTGCGTAAAACATATGCTGGAATAGTTGGCAGTTCATTCCGCCGTCGCAACCTCTGAAATAGAGACTAAGCTGAAGGAAAATGAATGAATGAATATTGGATTAAGCAGTAGATGTTAGCTCATGGCCCCTGACAGCTCTCCCTGTTGGAGATCACCTCAGCATTTGTGTTTCTGTAGTTAGTTTATGGATTATCAGTGTAGTTCATCATCAAACTAGAGACTGTGGGTATTTTCTGATTGGTTGTGTTTTGTTTTCAGTTCCTGGATAAAGTGGAGGTTGAAATGAGGACGTGTGAGGAGCCCAGACCCCCAAACGGACCCTCTCCAATTGCAATTACTGCAGGTCAAAGGTCAGGATGATTACTTTTAGTGTATTAAATGCTCTGTGGTTTACAAACCTGCATCATCTCCATTATGCACGTTGACCTTGCTGTTGAGAATTATTAGCCCCCCTGCATATTTCTTTTCTCCCAATTTCTGTTTATCAGAGAGCAGATTTCTCCAGCACATCTCTGATCATACTAGTGTTAATAACTCATCTCTAATAGCTGATGTCTTTTCTCTTCATCATGATGACAGCACATAATATTAGACTAGATATTCTTCAAGACACTAGTATTCAGCTTAAAGTCACATTTAAAGGCTTCACTAGGGTAATTAGGGTAAAGTTAGGGTAATTAGGCAAGTCATTGTATAACAGTGGTTTGTTCTGGAGACAATCCAACACTAATATTGCTGAAGGGGGCTAATAATATTGAGCTTAAAATGGCTTTAAAACTATTAAAAACTGCTTTTATTCTAGCTGAAATAAAACAAATAAGACTTTCTCCAGAAGAAAACATATTTTAGGAAATACTGTGTGTGTGTGTGCGTGTGCGTGTGCGTGTGCGCGTGCGCGTGCGCGTGCGTGTGTGTGTGTGTGTGTTTCTGGCCTCTGCAGTGAGTATGGGTTCGCGGAGAAGGTAGTGGAGGGCATGTCTGTGATCATCAACTCCATCACCATTAAAGTGCAGTCGCGAGCGTTTCACGCCTCCTTCCAGCTCTGGCAGCTCCAGGGCTGCAGCCTCAACCCCAAATGGCAGAAGAGCGACCTGCGGTACACACGCGTCACACACCCCAAACGAGGAGAGGTACGGCACACACACTCATACACACAAGCCCGCACACACTCGCACTCATACATACGCGCACACACACAGACACAGCACTACCTGATTTACAGTGTTGGAGAAATGTGCGGTGTTGTTGAGTATTGCGCTGGTGATGTTTCTCATGATATAACAGTTCACTAGACAAATGCTATTGTCATGAGCTAAATCATTAAGGTATGCAGTGATATTAAAGTAAAGAGGTAACAGAGGTTCTTCAGATGTAATTAATTCTAATTCAGACTGAAACACTGGAAGATATTTAGCCTTTTAAACGCTATGAATGAGTGTAAACCTGATATGCAGATATTCTGACTCAGGAATGATCTGGCCAATCAGTGCAGAGTAGAGTCATCTGACCAATCAGAGTGGAGTAGAGTCATCTGACCAATCAGAGTGGAGTAGAGTCATCTGACCAATCAGAGTGGAGTAGAGTCATCTGGTCAATCAGTGCGGTGTAGAGTCATCTGACCAATCAGAGTGGAGTAGTGTCATCTGACAAATCAGAGCAGAGTAGAGTCATCTGGCCAATTATAATGGAGTAGAGTCATCTGACCAATCAGAGCAGAGTAGAGTCATCTGACCAATCAGAGCGGAGTAGAGTCATCTGGCCAATTATAATGGAGTAGAGTCATCTGACCAATCAGAGCAGAGTAGAGTCATCTGACCAATCAGAGCGGAGTAGAGTCATCTGGCCAATTATAATGGAGTAGAGTCATCTGACCAATCAGAATGGAGTAGAGTCATCTGACCAATCAGAATGGAGTAGAGTCATCTGACCAATCAGAGTGGAGTAGAGTCATCTGACCAATCAGAGTAAAGTAGTAGAGTCATCTGGCCAATCAGAGCAGAGTAAAAACATATGTCTAATCAGAGTGGAGTAGAGTCATCTGACCAATCAGAGTGGAGTAGAGTCATCTGACCAATCAGAGCGGAGTAGAGTCATCTGGCAAATCAGAGCGGAGTAGAGTCATCTGACCAATCAGAGCGGAGTAAAGTCACCTGACCAGTCAGAGTGGAGTAGAGTAATCGGACCAATCAGAGCTGAGTAGGCTCTCTGAAAGGCGGGGTTTAGAGAGAGTGGATTCATGAATCAACCCTTTCAGTCAAGTTGAAAGTAAAACCATGGCTTAATGGACAGGGGTGTGTTAAGAGTCCTGTGCAATAGTGTGTGTGCGTGTGAGCGCTTCATTGTGGACTGCACTTAAATGACCAGACAATTTGTCATGTTTGATGTCATCCAGCAGAAACACACATGATTGTGCAACGCTTTCGCCCTGAAGAACTGTACAAATGTCAGGGGTCAAGTGGCGTTATAGTAGATTTAATGTGCTGAAACCCAGATAAAAACACCTTTCAGTAATAACCATCTCTTCATTAGTGTGAGGGAACACATTATGGAGTAAAAGCGTCACATTTTCCAAATAGTGAATAAACAGCTCCACGAGAGTGTGTGAGAGTGAAGACGTGAGCAGCTGTCAGATCAAAGTGTTTTCCGCTTCAGTTCTCCTGCTCTTGTTCCTCTTTCACTTGCTTTTCTTCCTCTCACAGAAGCACACACTCATGTCCCCAGACCAGCATTAGCTAATGAAATCAGGCCAGTCATTCTGATGTATGAACAGATATGCGGGTTGCCAGATCCTCAAGTACAGCAGATGTAGGATGGAGGTTTCGTTCAGATGACCTCTCATGCTCTCTAATATTATATAGAAGCAGTCAGTAGATGAGGTGAAGTCTACAGCAGATGCTCTGAATTACATTTAACCTGATAACATTTTAAAATTCACAATTCTGGGCCTACGTCTCACAGATGAATCAGTTTAGAGATGTTTAATGCCTTTAGAAAATGTTAAAAGTGTCTTATGTCGTGCAGGTGCTGACGTTTAAGGAGATAAACTGGCAGAGTCTGCGCATCGAGGCGGACGCTATAGAGAGCGATGATCAGGATCTGGGAAGCACACCACTGCGTCTCATTACTAACCAAGGCAGGATACGCATCGCTCTCAAGCGCAGGGTACAGCTTACACATTCACTTTCACAACACCTTCACACGTGTGTTGATGCGCTTTATATTAACAGCGAGTGTTTTGCAGACTCCTGTACACTTCCCAAGGTTAGAATATGACCCTTTTCACCCTTTTGTTATGATGTGTTTAACACTCTTCAGCATCTTAAATCCTCAAAGTGTTTCATATGTAGATTTTATTTAAAATAATGAACATTTATATGTGTTTATGTGTGTAAATCATCAAATTACAGAAAAAATTCAATGACCCCCTGTGTGAGGTGTGTGTAATGCAGTGTGTGTGTGTGTGCAGGACAGTAAATCTGCCGTTATCAGTCTCACACTAGTGTTTTCCTCTTTCTGAAAGTCTTGATAACACCATCCTGTAGTTTCTCTCTCATTATTTCAGCTAATAAGATTGTAATGAAGTGATTTGTTGTGCTCTTTCATTCACTGTGCTCTGAGTTTACTAATTTTGACCACTTCAATGCTGAGAAACACACTTCTGTGACACGATATTAAGCAGAAAAATCAGTGTTTAGGTGTTCTGATCTGCTGTTTTGACTCATTTTTGACCCATATGTCAACCGGAGGGTTAACAGTAATCTTTTTGTGGTCTCAGGTGAAGGACTGTAACGTGTTGGCCTCTAAGCTGCTGTTTATTCTGGATGATCTGCTGTGGGTGCTGACAGACTCTCAGCTCAAGGCAATCATACACTACGCCAAATCTCTGAGCGAAGCCATGGAGAAATCTGGACAGCAGAGAAAGAGCATGGCAGCGGACACACTGCAGGTATAACACACACACACACACACACACACACACTCCACTATCCTACACACACACTGAGACCACTTAAAGAGGGCGTATTAAGCAAAAATCAGCCCCGCCCAGTAGTGTCCATCTCATTAGCATAAACAGCAGCCCTGAGTGAGAAGCAGCCGTCTGTCCATTAGCCATTAGAGTGTTTGAGCTGCTGAAGATAATGTCAGCATAGACTAAGAGGATTCTAGATGTGGAGTTTTAGATGAAGCAGCGACATAGACTGACAGAAGACTGAACACACACTCACACTGAAGCACACATGACCAGCACTGACAACACACACACTGACAACACGTTCTACATCTGTCTGTAGCTCCGCCCTCGTCTGAAAAGAGCCCAATCTCATTTGCATTTAAAGCGACAGTCTCCAAAACACCTTAATTAGGATCAAAGCCTGAAAGGGTCAGTTTCAGAGAGCTGGAGAACATTATCTGTGTGTTATTCTCAGCTCTAACACACACACACACGCACGCACAGCTTGTGAAAAGAGGCGTAATAGGTCTCCTTCAGAGGGATAGTTCACCCAAATTAGTTGATTTACTCACCCACAGGTCATCCAGTCATGTTTATGATGGATTTATGACAAGTCTTGTTGTGTTTTTAACGTCAAGTTGTCATGAAATAGACAAAAACAGGTTGTCATCATAACAAACATGTCATTTTTGCATTTTAAATATTATAACTGAGTTAATGACACCTAATGACAATTGTCATGTGTAAAATCTCATTCACAATCATGTCACATGTCCTACCATGATTATAAAGGCTTATGAACAGCCCTTCATATAACTTTGTGTTAACATCGCTCAAATAAGTTCTTGAAGACATTACCTAGATGTAATATTTAATTAATTGTTGAATCTCTTATTAACAATAAAAATAAACAGATCATGTGTTATTTAATAATTGAGGCTTGGTTTTTCTCCATTTCCTCGCCTTTGTTCATGTATGTTCTCTTCTGTGAAGTGATGACGAGGGCCAGACTGTCATGGATTGGTCAGGCTCTCACGACCCCCACTCACGAAGATCACCATCACCTGACTTCTAATGAGCACACAGCTGCATCACATTCACGAGCACCAGATAAAAGCACAGCACTCCAGTCGCTCATTGTCCGGGCTCGTCTCGACGAAAGCGGACAACTGAGCGACCACTCAGCGTAGTCATCCTCAGCTAAAACAAACGATTTACTTACCTGTTCTCTTTGTATTCCTCCTAGTCTTCCTGGTCCTCCCGAATCGTCCTGTCTTCCAGTCCTTCCAAGTCTGTGTCATCCTCTGTCAGCTGTATCTGGTGTGTGCTGTCCATCCTCGTGTATTCCTGTTACCCAGCCACGGAGGAAAAGACCCCAACATCATTCCTGATCCTCCTGGCTATCCTTCATGTGCTCCTTGTTGTCATTTAATAAACACCCTAACGTTTCCTTACCTCTGTCTCCTGTCCGCTTCATAACAGAAGCCCGGACCTATAACGACGACAACATGAGCACCCCCGATCACTTTCAAGAGCTGGTGGACCAGTTGAAGCGGATTCTACAGCCACCAGCTCCACTTTCCAACGCACCACCAGCACCGAGCACTTCCGCCTCCACAGTTTCTTCTTCGGCCCTTCCTTCCAGTCCCATGGCCCGACCAGCGCCCTACTCAGGCGGAGCGGGGGAGTGCAATGGTTTTCTGTTACAATGTTCCCTCATATTCGAAATGCAACCTTCTCTATATCCCACAGATAAGTCAAAGATCGCCTACATCGTATCACTACTCTCTGGGCCTGCACTTAAATGGGCTGAGACGATCTGGAACCAAGCCGGGCCGGTCATGAATTCCATCACTACCTTCACGGAGTATTTCAAAGAGGTGTTTGGACGTTCTGATGGGGAAGTAGCCGCTGGAGAGCAGCTGTATCATCTAAAGCAAGGTACTCTATCTACACAGGAATATGCTCTCCGGTTTCGCACTCTAGCAGCTGCAAGTGGATGGAATGAGAGATCGTTGTTGACCACGTACCGGCTCGGCTTGGAACCCACTCTCCGAATCCAGCTGGCCACATTAGATGATACTATGGGTCTGGAGAGATTCATCCAACATTCTCTCCGATGTTCCGATCGTCTCCGTTCCTATCAACAGGACACCATCACCCCCTCGTCTGCACTCCTCCAATCGCCTGAGTCAACAGCCTCTCCAGAACCAGAACCCATGATAATAGAGTCTGGAAGACTGACATCAGCGGAACGACAGAGGAGGCTGACCCGGGGTCTGTGTCTATACTGCGGTGTCAGTGGACACACCCGTATGGAGTGTCCCCTTCGTCCCATTCGGACTTCAGTGAGTGTATTCAGTACGAATATTGAACAATGTAAACCACTTACTACCACCGTACAAATAACTACTGCCTCTATTTCTCTCCTTGTCACAGCCCTCATCGACTCCGGGTCAGCAGGGAACTTCATCTCCCAATCCCTCTGTCGTCAACTCCACCTCCGTACTGAGGCGTCCTCGCATATATACCAGATACAACCGATAACCCAGTGCACTCGATCTTCGACCCGTATCCATCGACAATGCGAAGACATCCTTCTTCAAGTGGGGTTGTTACATCAAGAGAGGATTCAATTTCTGGTTCTGGAGGGTGCAAATATGGACATCATTCTAGGGCGCCCGTGGCTGGTGAAGCACGATCCCATCATCTCTTGGGGCACAGGAGAGATAAAGAAATGGGGATCTGGATGTACACCTGCCTGTTTTCCAAATCTCCCTCTTCAAGGTCGGAACCCCATTTCTTTGTTTGCAACATCGGTCGAGAGCCCTCCTGAGAAGCAGTCTATCCACATTCCTAAGGAGTACAGCTCCTTCATGATGTCTTCTGCCCCAAGAGAGCTTCCCAGCTACCGCCGCATCGGCCATGGGACTGCGCGATCGACCTAGTTCCAGATGCCCAGTTGCCAAGAGGTAGGATCTACCCGCTCTCGCTTCCAGAGAATCAGGCAATGGAAGATTACATAAGGGAGGCTCTGAGTCAGGGGTACATACGTCACTCAAAATCACCAGCCGCCTCAAGCTTCTTCTTTGTGGCCAAGAAGGACGGAGGGCTGCGTCCATGCATCGACTACAGGGTCCTAAATAACGGTACAGTAAAATACCGATATCCCCTTCCTCTGGTACCAGCCGCTTTGGAACAGCTCCGAGAAGCTAAAGTCTTCACTAAATTGGACCTCCGCAGCGCGTATAATCTGATAAGAATACGTGAGGGGGACCAATGGAAGACAGCATTCGTGACCCCTACTGGCCACTATGAATATGAGGTCATGCCTTACGGTCTGGTCAACGCCCCCTCCGTATTCCAAAACTTCATTCATGAAGTCCTCCGGGAGTTTCTTCACCACTGTGTAATAGTGTACATAGATGACATCCTCATTTACTCCCGGAGTGAGGCCGAACATCGCCAACACGTTGCGGAGGTCCTACACACATTGAGAGAACATCACCTCTACCTCAAAGCGGAGAAATGCTCATTCCACCAGAAGTCGATTCATTTCTTGGGATACATCATTGACCAAACCGGTATACGTATGGATGGGAAGAAAATTGAGGCTGTTCTATCCTGGTCAGAACCCACTTCCATTAAGGAGCTCCAGAGGTTTCTTGGGTTTGCTAACTTTTATAGACGGTTTATCAAGGACTACAGCAGGATTACATCACCTCTCACTAATCTCCTCAAGGGTAAACCCAAAGGACTGGAGTGGACCAAAGAAGCAGCCGCAGCCTTCCGCCTTCTTAAGAAGGAGTTCACAAGGGCCCCACTCCTGACTCATCCTGACCCAAATCTTCCTTTCGTGGTGGAAGTGGACGCATCCACCACCGGCGTCGGGGCAGTATTATCTCAACATCATGATACACCGCCCCGACTGCATCCCTGTGCCTATTTCTCTCGGAAGTTGAGCCCGGCGGAGCAGAATTACAGCATAGGAGACAGGGAGCTTCTAGCAATCAAGCTAGCCTTGGAGGAGTGGCGTCACTGGTTGGAGGGAGCCAAACATCCGTTCCAGGTGATCACAGATCACAAAAACCTCCAATACATCAAAGAGGCCAAGAGACTATGTCCACGTCAAGCCAGATGGTCACTTTTCTTCTCACGTTTTGATTTCTCCATTTCCTATCGTCCAGGACCCAAGAATCTAAGAGCAGACGCTCTCTCTCGTTTACACGAGCATCACGATCATGAAGAACTCCCAACGAAGATTCTTCCCGAACACATCTCCATTTGTCCGATCACCTGGAACGCTCCTCCAGTCGTTGCCACTCCGGAAGCCCCTGCTCCGCCGGGATGCCCTCCTCATCGGCAGTTCATACCACCTGAACACCGGGTAGATCTGATCCACTCCTTACATACCTCGCTAGGCACTGGACATCCAGGGATCAACAATACTCTCTCGCTAGTATCCCAACGATTCTGGTGGCCAAACATGGCAAGGGATGTGAGGCAATATGTTCAGGGCTGTAAGGACTGTGCCCAATCCAAGAGCCCACGTCATCTACCCGCTGGAAAGCTCCATCCCTTGCCGATTCCGAACCGTCCCTGGTCACACCTAGGAGTGGACTTTATCACTGACCTCCCTTCGTCAGAAGGTAATACCTGTATTCTAGTCATAGTAGATAGATTCTCAAAGTTTGTCAAACTAATCCCTCTGAAAGGTCTTCCCACAGCCTTTGAAACTGCCGACAATATCTTTAATCAAGTCTTCAGGTCATTTGGTATTCCAGAAGATATTGTGTCGGACAGAGGTCCACAGTTCATCTCACGTCTATGGAAAGCCTTCTTCAAGCTCCTAGGTGTGGCCGTCAGCCTCTCTTCTGGATATCATCCCCAAACCAACGGGCAGACAGAGAGGAAGATTCAGGAGGTGGGACGGTTCCTGAGGACCTTCTGCAGTGGTCACCAGAACTCCTGGAGCCAGTATTTGGGCTGGGCAGAATATGCCCAAAATTCACTGCGGCAACCCTCCACCGGACTCACGCCATTCCAGTGCGTCCTGGGCTTCCAACCACCGCTCTTTCCCTGGGATGGCGAACCATCTGATGTCCCCGCAGTGGATCACTGGTTCCGGGAGAGCGAGAGAGTCTGGGACGAGGCTCATCAACATCTGCAGAGGGCAGTCCGTCGAAGCAAGGTAACCGCCGATAGGAGAAGGTCTGAAGAACCCAGATACACACCCGGACAAAAGGTGTGGCTATCCACCCGGGACATACGCATGCGACTGCCCTCTCGCAAGTTAAGTCCCCGATTTGTTGGTCCCTTCACCATCGTGGAACAGGTTAACCCCGTCACCTACAAACTACAATTACCCTCTCACTACCGTATTCACCCTACATTCCACGTATCACTCCTGAAACCCTATCACGATCCTGTTCTTCCCTCCACAGAGCCTGACCACGAAGAGGAACCCCCTCCTCCACTGCTCCTAGAAGAAGGAGCCGTCTACGCAGTGAAGGAGATCTTGCGTTCCCGACGTCGTGGTGGCCAGTTGGAGTACCTGGTGGACTGGGAAGGGTACGGCCCCGAAGAAAGGACATGGGTTCCCAGAGCTGATATTCTCGATCCTAGTCTCATGGTGGAGTTTCATGAGAGCCACCCTGAGTTCCCAGCGCCTAGAGGCAGAGGGAGACCACCACGGCGTCGGAGGTGTCGGCCCTCAGGAGCGGGCCCTGGGGAGGGGGGTACTGTCATGGATTGGTCAGGCTCTCACGACCCCCACTCACGAAGATCACCATCACCTGACTTCTAATGAGCACACAGCTGCATCACATTCACGAGCACCAGATAAAAGCACAGCACTCCAGTCGCTCATTGTCCGGGCTCGTCTCGACGAAAGCGGACAACTGAGCGACCACTCAGCGTAGTCATCCTCAGCTAAAACAAACGATTTACTTACCTGTTCTCTTTGTATTCCTCCTAGTCTTCCTGGTCCTCCCGAATCGTCCTGTCTTCCAGTCCTTCCAAGTCTGTGTCATCCTCTGTCAGCTGTATCTGGTGTGTGCTGTCCATCCTCGTGTATTCCTGTTACCCAGCCACGGAGGAAAAGACCCCAACATCATTCCTGATCCTCCTGGCTATCCTTCATGTGCTCCTTGTTGTCATTTAATAAACACCCTAACGTTTCCTTACCTCTGTCTCCTGTCCGCTTCATAACACAGACAGAATCTGCAGACATGTTTTGCTATTTCTGCGAAGAGTTTTGTAAAAAATCTGTGGATTTATGTGGAATAATTTTGGGAGGAACTAAAAACTTAATAAAAAATATGAACTTTTATTTGATGTTTGTGTTTTATTTTGTGTTTTATTAATGTTAACAATGCAAATCCATCTAGATCCAGTTATTTGGTAAACTAATCAAGTCTATCATATAATATATCTAATAAATGACAGAAATATGACTGTGGTGTAAATAAATCAGATGAGCACTTTCATATTGTTTAATATTATTATTGACATTAATTTAAAAACTGAGTAAATATAAATGTACACAGTAAATAAACAGACTCAATGATGGGCGGAAATTCTGTGGAAATCTGCACAGACTCTGTGAGGGCCTAGTGATGACCAAACAGTTTGGCCTCCTCAGTGACCATGAGAAAGCCCCAGTACTGGTGCTGTTAAAAGATTGAACGCACAGTGAAACTCCTTAGCCTGTGCTATTTCTGTCTCTGACCTCATGCTCCAGGCTTTGGGCAAAGGTTTTAGTGTGTCTTTTGAGCACAGCTGTCATTAACTCCACACTGTGAAGGTAGTGAAAAGCCCTCTGTAAGATATTAAATCCCAAGTTTACCCACGGGCAGCATATTCTCCGTTCTCTATTTGCCTGCCTTAGCCTGTGCGTGACTGAAGTCTATCTATCTGTGTGTGTGTGTGTGTGTGTGTGTCAGACTGCTCCTCCCTCTCCCAGCACACACTCTCTGTGGTCGGATGCTCCTGCTCCTCCCGAGGCGTCCGGCTCCTGCACTCTGGCTCAGTATTTCGATCTGCATGATGTGAAGGAATCCTCCTACCACACCTTCATCTCCCGCCTCGACCTGCACATCTGCAACGACAGCTCTTCAGAGCCCGGTCAGCAGTCTACATCTGACACACCTGATTACATTAAGTTCTGTCATTTAATGCATTTATACATGACAGCACTCCGCAAAAAAATCTATGTATATATGTATTTATATTATATTATCATTCATTAATTTTCCGTCGCCACAGCGGAATGAACCGCCAATTATTCAGGCATATGTTTTATGCAGTGGATGCCTTTCCAGCCTCAACCCAGGGAAACAACCAAACACACACACGCACACACACACGCACACACACGCACACACACACACACACACACACACACACGCACACACACACACATTTTTCTGTAAGTATGGTTGATATTGTTTACATTTCACAATTTGATGCAAACAAAATGAGTAATTAAACAAACAAAACTAAGACACTAAACCCTTGTGTACAGTTGGGTCATTTTTATCCACTCTGGGCTGATTTTGAGTATTAATTTGGTCACAACTTTATGTGTTTCAGCAAATGGGATGATTTTTTCTGACAAATCTTATTTTGACACATATTTTGGGGAAAATGCTTTGAAAATGTTCAGAAACTCAACAATACACTCTGGGCAGATTGACTCCCCTGATGTGATTATAATGGAAGTCAATGGGGCTAAAAAGAGCCATTAACATAACGAAGGCTAGTAAATTTGAGCAGTACACAAGGGTTAACAAGAATTCTACATTCAAATAAATGCAGTTTTTGTGTGATTCATCAGAATTTACATTTATCGATGAAGCATTCACGCTTATCTAGTTATGATTTAGTATATGATCATAATAATGACGCATGCATGTGTTTCTCACACAGATGAAGCCCCTCTTCCAGGCACACAGGGTGCAATGCAGCTGACCTTCAGGAAACTGGGCTTTGACTATTACCCGTTTCATAGACCAGGTGAGTACATGACCGCCGTCACATTTCACTGTTCTGTCACAGATTCCAGCTCAAATAATTCAACTCTACATGTTATTATTATTATTATTATTGTTATTGTTATTATTATTATTATTTCCAATGTCTGCTATTTCCCCCTGTATGTTTTCCTATAATTCATTTTATATATATCGTGCAAAATAGAGCGGAAATATTGTATAATATAATTTTGGCTGCTTCTCACTCAGGGCTGCTGTTTATGCTAATGAGATGGGCACTAGTGGGCGGGGCTTTCCCCCTCTGATGACACGTACAAAGAGAGAATGTCAATCAAAGTGTTTCATTCATCAAGTCTGATTAGAACAGACACAATTAATTACTGTTCACCATTAGAGACTGCTGGAGATACTCACACACTACTAACACACACACACACACAAACACACACACACACACACACACACACACTACTGGTGTTAAACCCCAAATAAAAGTCGTTTTTTGCATAATAGGTCTCCTTTAAAATGTAAATGTGTTCAGGTGATGGCTGTCAGCACTGGGAGCGTCACTGCGGGGCGATGGACTCTCGGGCTCAGTGGGCATCAAAACTCCTGCAGGACTTCCAGAGAAGGATGGAGGATCTGGGCATCCCTGGACCTCAGTCTGAAGCAAACGTGTCGGCTAAAGACTCTCCAGCCAAAAAAATCAAGGGTACGCTTTCTCCCATCTCAACTCCTACACCAAGAGTGCCCAAACTCCAGGACCGAGTTTGGACACTCCTGCCCAACACTAAAGACCCTGGTTCACTTCAGACTAAATTGAAAGAACTGAAATGACGCCATTTTAAACTAAATCCGGCCAAAATGAAGATCTTGTTTCTGCAGTTGGAAACAGCTCACCAAAGCTAGCCTTTTGAGGGAGTTTGTTTTGGTCACCTTTGAGCTGCCATTAGTTAATGATGATTATTCAATCAGTGGGTGTGTCCTGGAGCGCTGCCTTCTTACATGGCTCCCACGCTTTTTGCAAGTGCTTAATTTACTTGCTCAAAACATACCACTAGGTCCAAACTTACTAACTTACTTACTAACTAACCAACTAGCTTACTAATATACTAACTTACCTGCTTACTATCTAACTAACTTACTAACTGACTTACTAAATTGCCAAATTACTTACTAGCTCATTAACTTATTAACTAGCTTACTGAATAACATACCAACTTACTAACTAACTAACTTATTAACTTACTAATTAACTTGCTGAATTACTAACTTACTAACATACTAACTATTTTACTAACTTACCAACTTACTAAAAACCAATTAACTTTCTAACTAACTAACTAACTAACTAACTAACTAATTAACTAACTTACTAACATATTAACCTACTAGCTTAGTAACTAACTTACTTACATAATAACCTATTAACCTTCTAACTAACTTACTAACTAACTCACTAACATACTAACTAACTAACTTATTAACTTTCTAACTAACTTACTAACATACGTTTTGACCAACCAACCAACCAACCAACTAACTAACTAACTAACTAACTTTCTAACTTTCTAACTACCTCACTAACATTTTTATTGACTAACTAACTAATTTATTAGCTTACTAACTAATTTACTAACTAACTTAGTAAATAACTTACTAACTTAGTAACTAACTAACTAACTTACTCACATACTAACTAACTAACTAACTAACACATTTTTCCCTCTTATTTTCATTGACGACATTAACACTAACGCTGATGCATTCGTTCCTCAGAAATGGAAACGTTTGTCATGTATTCGTCTAGTTTATCTTAAAGTCAGCTTTCTCTTCAACACTTGATAATAGCGAATGTGTGTTTAATTTAAGCAGACGGGGAATCCCAGTCCAGTTTCAGCCCCGAGCGGACTCAAGGATGCGCCCTGAAGAAGCTGCGCTCTAGCTGTATGGTAATCCGTGTGGACGATCTGGACATCCATCAGGTAAATAAACGATCTGTTACACACAAACATAAACAAATCACACACTGATCCTCTCATACACAGACAAACTGATCAAACCTTTTCCCCATCACATCTCTAAAATCCATTTGAAATTATTACTGTTTTATTAGTTTTATTTCCAAGATTATATGAGATTTTGAGTCCCAGAAATGTATAATGTTACTTGATATATCATGCAAAGTCTTGACACTGAGTCGGCTTTTTTATTTGTCCACTGCTTTGGATCGTATTAATATGGGATTTCTTTATTTGTAAAGATCGAATAAGATGCCAGTAAAGCTTGTTAAGAAACTCGACTGAAAATTAACGCAAATATCTATTAGACCTAGTGCATTTAGTATACACTCGCAGGCCACTTTATTAGGTACACCTGTAGGTATATTTAATGCAACTTTCTAATCAGCCAATCACATGGTGACAACATTTAGGCATGTAGACATGATCAAGACGATCTGCTGGCAGTCAGAATTTGGCATCAACAACATGAAAGCATGGATCCATCCTGCCTTGTATCAGCGGTTTCTTGAACATGACAATGAGTTCACTGTACTCAAATGGCCTCCACAGTCACCAGATCTCAATCCAATAGAGCACCTTTGGGATGTGGTGGAACGGGAGATTGGCATCATGGATGTGCACAGAACACATGTCAGTTCTGTCCAAAATTATCCTGGAAATCTGCACGTGTCATCCCTTTGTCCATCACAAGGGTAAAGCAGCATGTGCTGATGTTATGCTTTTGTTTACAGATGAAAGTGTGCAAAACATGAAAAGAGTTTCATTAAGATAAATCCAGCATCTCTGATGACTTGCTTATGCATAATGTGGATGGTAATCATCATGTTTGCTGGATAAATTAAAGAACAGTACGCTCTACATGACAATAAAGGCTTTAATTTTTAATGCCATGCATCATTCAGTCAGGAACGCATGTCTCTCTTGTGTTTACAGTGGTCTCGGCAGCACAAAAGAGAGAAAACTGTCAATATCAAGTACAACAAGCATATAAAATGTGGAATTAACACTTCATCTAATTATTTAATAGCTCACTTTACTGAGGATGATGGTGTGGGTTTCCTCCTGGTGCTCCGGTTTCCCCCCTAGTCCAAACACATGCGCTATAGGGGAACTGATCAACTAAACTGGCCGTAGTGTATGAGTGTGTATGGGTGTTTCCCAGTACTGGGTTGCAATATTTCAGTTTTGTGGATAAATTTAATCAGCATCTTTGGATGGAAACACAGCTAATTACTCTTCTAGAGATCAGTAATAACAAACAAGCAGTAAACTCCACAGTGATGGCATGCTGTACGGGCTGAACACAAAGCTGAATTACCTTAAAGTGTAATGTAAAGCTCAACTGTTGCTTTAGGTGTCCACTGGAGGCCGACACAGCAAAAAAACACAGTCTCTTCTTTCCTGCAACCGCAAATCCCTGCATCTGCCAGAAAACACTCCTGCAATCCACCTTCAGTTCACCGAATACTACTTTCCTGACAACCCCGGACTTCCTGGTGCGTTAGCTATAATGTTTTGATCACTATGCATGTCATTGAGTACGTTTCCAGGAACACCAATACTCCGATTTTAATATGATTTAGGCATTTTATTTGACAGAAATTAAGTGAATATACTTAATTAGTTAAGGATATACACAATATATATATATATGTATTAAAAACAAAACTTATTTCCATTGTGGTCCTTGATGTGAAGTACAGATTATTCTGCTCCCGGTGAAAGCTACACTGTGACACTACATTATAAAATTAAATACAGTCACAAATAACAATTAAAGCATACTGTAAAATCCATCAATATCCTAAATATTTAAATAGCAAATCCATTTGTGCCACTTTGTGGACTCGGGGGTGTGCTGGTCTAGTGTTAAGGAGGCGTGTTTGAGGAACTGAAATAGACCAACAGCACCATTGACCAACTAAAAGCCGCTCTAAAGTCCAGCAGAGTTATGCACCTCTGCAGCTTACACACTGCTTAACACACACAGGATGAACAGCAATATACAAATATCTTTAGTCGGATTAAGGTCATCTTAATCACTGTTTACATGGCCGACTCTTAATCAGAATATTGCCTTCATCACATTAACATCAGAGTATTGGTGTGCATGTAAACATACTCGCTGATATTAACTTGCATGATTATTAGATGTCCTGATGGAAGAGGAGTTGTCTTTATGGAGATTGTAATGCTCTTTGTCTTTGTAGTGCCCTCCCCTAACCTGTACGCGCAGCTCAATGGTCTACAGCTGTGTGTGGACGCTCCGAGTGTCTTATGGATGACTCTGTTTACACGGGGTTTACACAGGACTTTAGATCAGGTCAAAGCTTTTTACCACCTCCAGGACAGCAGCAAGACTGACGAACACATCGATATGCGCCTGGATGCAACACAGCTGAAGGTAAACCAAGAACATGTTGGGTTACTTGAAGGGTGTGCTCATCCATCCATCCATCCATCCATCCATCCATCCATCCATCCATCCATCCATCCATCCATCCATCCATCCATCCATCCATCCATCCATCCATCCATCCATCCATCCATCCATCCATCCATCCATCCATCCATCCATCCATCCATCCATCCATCCATCCATCCATCCATCCATCCATCCATCCATCCATCCATCCATCCATAAAAACGAATAAGCAAACTTAATCAATTTGTGTTGCAACAACATGAAGGGATCGTAAGGATCCCTGCCTTTCCTACAGTGCAGTAGAGTTCGTTAAGAGTTTGTTAATTCTGTAAATTGTGACCTAAACTAAAATGTCATCTAAGCATGCTTGATCTAAATCTTCTTTCTTCATTTTTAGCTGGTCGTTCCCCTGGAGTCCTCTATTTTGGATCACCCCGACCGTCCTCAGTCTCTGAGCATCGGTTTTCCTCAGATTATCCTCAGCAACACGCGTCAGTCTCCGCACGGCTCCCATTCGGACCTCAACAGCACCTACAGCAGCTTCTCCAGCCGTACATTCTTCAATCCAACCCAATGCAAACCTTTCCCACGAGATCAGAGCGTCCTACACCCCCTGCCATCCGCGTTTCTTCAACTCTCCCTAGAAAATGAGTCCTTGTTAGCGAACAGGCGTCCGTCTCGCTCTCAGGACGTCTGGTCTGTCAGTCTGTCCCGAGTGACTCTTGGTTTTGACGGTGCTCGTCGAGGACTCCGAGGGAAAACTCTTCCATTCGTAGAGCCTTTTTCCATGTCTTTATGGATGTGCCATCCTGATGCCTTCAGAAAAGACTCTCATTGTTCAGAAGATGATTCAATATCTCCTTCTAGATTTAGCCAGGAGTTTTCACGTGCTCCAAATGACCTTATATCTAATAAAACCAAGCAGACAGAATCTCTGATCAATTCTCCAGCAGCATCAATTCATATTTTAGCCCAATCTATTACTCCGGTTAAAATGTGGCTCAATCATTATCAGTTTATAGCTCTTTTACGGATGAAGGACTACCTTGGCAGGCTCGCCGAAGATTTGACTAGGGATTCCCAAGGTGAATCCGAAAACAAGCGGTCAGATCCGCCATCGGTCTGTGTCTCAATCCTGATGGAGGCCATTGAGCTTTCTCTGCTGCTTCCACCTGCAACATGTGAGCCAGAACAGCAAGCTGATTCTCCAGGAGAAACGGACACTAATAGCCTGACCGAATCTGATTTCTCACCATCCCACCGTGCTGATCCTGGGAATGAGGATGCAGAAGATGAGGAGCAGGAGGGATCAGTAGAGGAGGCCTGTGAAGCAGTGGAGGAAGCCATGGATCAAGCTACACATGATGATGATGAGGATAAAAGTGTTGCTCCTTCTACAACTCCTCCGGTTTCTCCTGGGAACCCGGCGTTATTGTCCAGACACAGCTCTACTTTCAGCATAGAGGGGGATTTTTCCAGTGCTCTGAATGCCACTAAAGGGGTCACCAAAGACGCCCTCAGTGCCTCCCTGGATTTGACCAAAGGAGCGTTGTCCATCACTAAAGATGCCTTCAGCATGCTGAGCCGAGGGTCTGGCATGAACAAACTCTTCACACCTCAAAACAAGTAAGAGCACCTCGAGATCGAGGCAGTGTCATTATTATCTAATATGATACTCGATACTGAGATGATACTCAAATCTACATTTGGACCCAACACTGAACCCTGAAGAGTTTAAGTGGGGTAGATTTGAGTTTCATCTGCATAGCAGTCAAACTCAAGGCAGTACATCATGATGATCTGCACAACAGGCATCATATACATTACAGCAGTGCTTCTCAACCATGCAGGACCATCAGTACTGCACATTTATGACGTCTCTTTTCTCTACCAAACTTAATTCAGGTTTTACAGTCTCTGTTAATGAGCTGATGAATCAGGTGTGTTAAGGCAGTGGTTCTCAAACTTTTAAACCCGCGACCCCCATTGTAAGATCGTCAAGAACTCGCGACCCCCCACTACCAAAGCATATACAAACAATAAAAATAGCTTTTTTTAAGCTGTTCACAATATTTTAACTATATTTACTATAGATTACAGGGCTCGAAATTAACATTTTTGCTTGGTAACACTGGTGCTTCTAACTTTAAAAATGTAGGCGCACCAGCCAAAATTTTGTGGCTCCCACCAATTATCGCACTGTTACTACAAGTTTTATAAACAGATTTATTGCATTTGAAAATCAACACTAATCAAAACTAACAAGCAAAAAAATAAATATGTATGCGTGAGGAAAATATGTCTCAATGAAATCCCGTTATCACAAGAAAAGACATTTTTATAACATAATTGAGTGACCAAAAGATACACGGACGGATATCCCAAAAGATTTCCCACAGACTTTACAGTGAATGCTAGTTATTTTCATAGCAGACTTGAAGCCAATGGAGGTCTTTTATCCACTCTTCAATAAGTATAGCTGGTGGATTAACATTCAGCACATGATCAGTAATCAGATGTGCCAATATTTGTAGCTTTAGGTGTTTCTAAGACAAAATCTGTCAGTGTTGTTTTCATTCTCTCGTCTTCAGCGCTTTACATTTTCGCGGTTGTAGCTCCTGTCATCTGAAGACAGGAGGCGTTGACTGAGTGATTGACAGCTGATTTTAACCAATCATTCGTGTTCAGTTCTTAGAGCAGTGGGCCAATAAGAAGAGCGCGAAGGCGGGGCAAGCGTTGAAGGCGTTGTTTACTGCGGCAAGTTGACATGACAATAGTTTTAAACTGTTCCTGAGCGCTGCGTTCCAAGTACAAAGATGCATTCTGCCCGAATGTGTCCTAAATACTTTATGAATTTATCAGTGATATCTTTTTAAAAATCTGAAAATATTAGCTTTCATTTTTAATACTGAAAAATATTTATTATAATCACTGAAAATTACACAATTTTTAAATAACTCTCGCGACCCCTTGAAATTATTCTGCGACCCCCGCAGGGGTCGCGACCCCCAGTTTGGGAACCACTGTGTTAAGGTGACAGGGAAAATGTGCAGAGCTGGGCGTCCTCCAGAAACATGGTTGAGAAGCACTGCACTACATAAGACTGAATAGAGTTGGACTTAACACTGAACCCTGAGGGACTTTAGTCATGTACATCACCTGACAAAAGTCTTATGGCCTATCCAGGTTTTAGGAAAAACACATAATAACTGGACTTCTAGTTGATCACTTGGTATCAGAAGTGGCTTATATGAAAGGCAAAGGCCTCTGGATTACGCTTGGGATGCAGTTCAACAGATGATTCAGCAGAGAAATCCACCTTCTGACACTTTTCCAAATGATCAACTAGAAGTCAAGGTATTATGTGTTGCTCTTACAGCTGGGATCCACCACAGGGCTTTTGTCAGGTAGTGTATGTCTGAGTATTATCCGCATAGCAGTGAAACTCAAAGCTATACATAATGATAATCTGCCCAAATGCCAGCATATTCATAACAAGGTAGTACAGTACTGTACATGGACCCAAAACTGAACCCTGAGGATCTTCCTATTGAAAAGTACTGTATTAGACACGATTTCCCACACTAACAAACTGGGAAACATTGGATTAGTAAGACTAAAATCAATACAGCGTCCAGAAAAGATGACCAATTATACAGTCTATCCTGCAGAAGTCAATGGCCTATGACACAGGTGTCAAACTCAGTTCCTGGAGGGCCGAAGCTCTGCAGAGTTCAGCTTCAATTCTAACACAGCTGATCAAGAGTCCTTCAGGCTTGTTTTAAACCTACAGGTAAGTGTGTTGGAGCAGGGTTGTCCTCCTAGGGTTTGTCCTACTGCTACTACTACTGTTGACTGCTATGCCATCATAAATAGTGAAAATTAAGCAGAACCTTCTGTTGTCTGTCGCTTCTGTGTGACTTCAGCTAATCAGTATTGGCCAATGCTAACAAATATTGTCATTTGACAAACTGACGTGAGAGAAGTCATCTTTCGCTACTGCTTTGTATTTAAACAGAGAAAACATTTTACAGGTTACTTTTATTCCAAATCTTAAATCAATCTTTAGGAAACATTCTTGGTACATCAGAAAGTGTGGTTATGATGACCATCCGACAAGCTGATCCAGCTGAAACTAATGCTTAAAATGTCCCTAAATGCAGAATTAAACCTCATAATTCAGTAGAAAATAGAATAGAATAACCCTAACCACTGTCGACAGCAGCCCTGTCAGCTCGCCTTCTCCAGCAATGTAGAAGCGCATGCTCATTAATGTTTCTTCTTCTAGATATTAGATTTGTAATGTAACACAATTACTCTGACTTTAGTACCTGTAATCAAATTACACTAATGTAAAAGGTTTGCTGCTTTATCCTTTTCATTTCTATTCCCCAAAAAACATTGATCAACACACATCAAATTAACATTAAGTGAGGTAACCTTTAATCATGTCATGGTCATTATATCTTCCTGCAGTCTTATTAAAGGCACAGTTCACCCAGAAATAAAGTTTCTATCATCATTTATTCACTTTTAACATGCTTCAATCATTTACAAGAGTCTTTCTTCTGTTGAACACTAAAGAAGATATTTTGAAGAATGATGTAACCATTGAGTTCCACAATATTTGTTTTTCCTACTATGTAAGTCAATAGTTACCGGTTTCAAGCATTTTTCAAAGTATCTTCTTTTGTGTTCAACGGATTAAAGAAACTCCTGAGGGAGAGTAAATAGTGTAGATTGTAATTTTTGGGTGAACTGACCCTTTAATACCTCATCTCATGATACCGGTGTTGATTTGTTTTTCCAGGGATCAGAGTTTGCGTTCAGAAGAGTCCAGTCCTTCTCTCATGGGCAGTCTGCGGCTTCAGACCATGAAACACTCGCCTTCCCAGAATTCCTGCGACAGTGCCATTTTAGAGGGCAGTTTGGCGGATGACGGTGTATCCATTGACAGTGACATGAGTGAAAACTTCGTCATCCTCATGGATTCTGGTACAGCGTCATATTTGTATTTAAAACACGTATATATGAACTTAAACCTTCCACCTATTGTGTAGATATCACAGTGTCATCAGTGTGAGTATCTCCAGCAGTCTCTAATGGTCAACAGTAATTAATTGTGTTTGTTCTTGATGCAGAAACACTTTGATTGACATTCTCTCTTTGTACGTGTCATCAGAGGGGGAAAGCCCCGCCCACTAGTGCCCATTTCTCCATCTCATTAGCATAAACAGCAGCCCTGAGTGAGAAGCAGCCGTCTGTCAGAAGCATGAAGCACACACTCACACTGAAGCACACATACACACCTGACCAGCACTGACAACACACACACACTGCTGTTTTACATCTGTCACTCTGACAGCTGTCTGTAACTCCGCCCTCTTCTATAAAGAGCACAATCTCATTTGCATTTAAAGCGACAGTCACCAAAACACCACAATTAGGATCAAAGGCTGAAAGGGTCAGTTTCAGAGAGCTGGAGAACATTATCTGTGTGTTATTCTCAGCTCAAACACACACACACACACACACACACTCTAGACACAGCAGAGAAGCAGTTTACAGCTTGTATAAAGGAGCATTATAGGTGCTCTTAAAGTCATGCATATGTTGTTGTTGTTGTTGTTGTTGTTGTGATTCAGAGTCCGGTGTGGAGTCTCTGCGTCCCAACGGTACAGGTGTGGTTTCGGGCAGGTGTGTTAGTCCTGCTGCAGGAACTGAAGGATCATCAGCAGAACTCAGCAGCTCTCTGTCCCAGAGCACTGAAGACATCGCACAAGATATGGTGAGTTTCACACTGGAGAAAGTCTTATTAGTTTTATTTCAGCTAGAATAAAAGCAGTTTTTAATAGTTTTAAAGCCATTTTAAGCTCAATATTATTAGCCCCTTCAGCAATATTAGTGTTGGATTGTCTCCAGAATAAACCACTGTTATACAATGACTTGCCTAATTACCCTAACTTTACCCTAATTACCCTAGTGAAGCCTTTAAATGTGACTTTAAGCTGAATACTAGTGTCTTGAAGAATATCTAGTCTAATATTATGTGCTGTCATCATGATGAAGAGAAAAGACATCAGTTATTAGAGATGAGTTATTAACACTGTTATGATTAGAGATGAGTTATTAACACTGTTATGATTAGAGATGAGTTATTAACACTGTTATGATTAGAGATGAGTTATTAACACTGGTATGATTAGAGATGAGTTATTAACACTGTTATGATTAGAGATGAGTTATTAACACTGTTATGATTAGAGATGAGTTATTAACACTGGTATGATTAGAGATGAGTTATTAACACTGTCATGATTAGAGATGAGTTATTAACACTGTTATGATTAGAGATGTGTGACTAAAATAAAACTCTTGAATTGTTCCAGGCGTCTGTGCTGAGTGTGTGTCTGAGCCGGATGTGTTGTCTGATGGAGATGCGTGGAGAAAATGTGGTTCTGGCGCTGGAATCACAGGATATTCAGCCCAAACAACATGGAAACCATAAGATCTCAGACCTGCTGGCAGGACTGCCACTGACACAAGGTTTGGATGTTTAATATGCTCATAACTGAAAATGTATTGTAAATCTGCAGGTGAACACATAAATGCGTGCTATTAGTCTGTGCGCTAAAATGTAAATCAGGATCCAAAGAGTTTTAACACATGGTGCTGATAGTCTCCTTTCCCTCTCTGAATATTAAGCAATAATAGATGTCTCTGTGTCTCTCTCTCTCTCAGCTGGGTTGTGGTCCCCCAGTGCTGCTGGTTCTCCAGGACCTGGCTCTGTCTCCTGTCCCACAGCAGTGCTGTCCCTCCGGCTAGAGTCAGGCCCTGCAGCTGGCAGACACTGTGCTCAGTCTGAGAGTCTGGGCTTCATGGAGGTGTGTGTGAGCGGGTGCAGAGCTCAGCTGCTGGCCTCCACATTAAACACACTGGGGCCCTTCCTGGAGGACGAGTTCAGCGCGGACCCCCAGCCCATGAGGATCTGCCTGCAGGACACCACTGTCACTCTCAAGGTGAATGCAACACACCATTATGCTTCAAAGTGTATGAATATTAAATGTGGAATCAGTGGGCGTGGCTTGTTTTTTCTACTGCGAGCTGATTGGATGTAGAGAAGTAGGTGTTTCATTCAGAAAGATGGGGGAAAAGGGTTTGTGGAGAGTTATTACAGCCTAACACACTCCTCCTGCTCACTGTTTCTGTTTGACGTCTAAACTGACAGCTGGAGGGGCGTGGTTAAGTGAGTTAGCCCCGCCCAATACCTCAACCGATGTGATTTGGCTTGATTTGTTTGGCATCTCCAGCGATGTTTATCATCACTCATCTGACTAAATGTTCAGCTGACTCTCAGTCCATCATCACATCTGTTCATCATCACATCTCGGCTATTGTTTCCTGTTTAAATGATGTTGCAGTAATTATCTTGTGTTTATTACTGTGTTATGTGTTTGTGTCAGGATGACGGTCCTCGTGTGTACCCGACCGCTCCTCAGCCCGTCCCGGTGCTCTTCTCTCTGGATAATGTAGTGTTGGAGCGTCTGGATGATGGAGTGCTGCGCTTCAGACGTGAGTGGCTTACAGACTTCTGTGACGTCTAATGTTCATGTTGGAGTATGGTGTCAAATATGGGACAAAAATACACAAACGCATTACATGACACCTGAAGATAATGGCAAATGCTCTATATGCACAGCTAGAACACAGTTAATTAGAATGTGGAAGTGTAAGTTTCACTATTAGACAACATTTTTATATTGAAAACACTGGAACACTGCATGCTGGAATTTAGTATCAATCAGAATTTAACGTCCATTTCCCGCTAACATTTGAGCGCTGTTGAGCTCGTTATTAAACGGTGCTGATTGTCCATTGTGTTCAGATGCTCAGTGATTGGCTGAGAAGGTCATCAGTTCACCGAACTCACCGCTGTTTACTGAGTGTAACCACAGATACAGGAACACTGGAGTGGTTCAAAGTAACGTCGATCTGCTGGTTTGTCTATAAGCTTACATACGAGCGATCCGCTGATGAATCACAGTCTTAAAACACTCCAGTGTCCCTTTATCTGTGGTTACACTCAGTAAACAGCAGTGAGTTCGGTGAACTGATGACCTTCTCAGCCAATCACAGTCTTTTCGGTTGAGCATGTGAACACAATGGACAATCAGCGGCGTTTAATAACGAGCTCAACAGCGCTCAAATGTAAGCGGGAAATAGACATTTCTAAAACTTCTGTATCGACTGGTATCGAATTCCAGTATCGAGACAACCCTAAATCACTTTAATAGGTGTTTTTAAAGAGGTATCACCAGGACGTTAAGTTATCAAATAGTGAATTTAGAAATCATATTTAACATTAAATATGCAGTTTTTGTAAATTTTATTTATTTATTTATTCTTATATATTTGTTTGTGAATCATCTCTTATTGAAATTCCCATCATGAAATAGCCATAAGTTGCTGATGTGGCAGTAAATAAATACATAAATAAATATGCACAATAAACTTATGCAGAAAGCTTAATGTGACTATATCATACGGTTCCTTTTACGGGATCAATGTTGTAATGTCATTAATATATGATCTGTTAAATAGACTATGGCATTCGTTTAGTTGTTCAAGTGTAAAACGAGATGAAAGACAAGCAAGCACCGTCAGGAGAGCACAGAAACTCCATTGAAAATACTGAGGTAACATAAACGTCCATGTTTTAAAGACATGATGCTGAACAATGTGATTTAATGCAGTGCTTCTTGTATATTCTGAGACCCACTTTATATCGTACATCAATCAGGCTGTGAAGATCAGTGATTTATAAAGAAATCTGATCTTAAACATGAGGAGTTTATAATGTCAGGACAGTTCCCCGGAGGTGCTTGGTCTGGCTGACGGAAGTCTGTGTGCATGCATGTACAAACTCAAGCACAAAAACATGACTGTGAGGACAAACACAGCAAGCAGAACCCACACACATGAGCAAATCTAAATTCAGTATTTCCATTAGCACAGATATTAACACGGTATTTATAAATAAAGGAAATGTACCTCTTCATCTTCCTCCAGTTTGTTAATCCGGTCAGGCCAAAAACTGTCAATCAACAGCCTGTGAGACGTCCAGCAGCCAATCAGCACAGGATTTGGCCAGCCAGCAGCCAATAGCATTTGTCAGCACAAGCATTTGTGTTGTGTTTGGTCCCGCCCCAACTTGAAATTCCAGAGTTAATATTTGCTAATTCCTCGTGGGATCTGCTCCCTGCATTTTAAATGATGACAGTACTAATTATATACATTATTATCATGTGTGACAGTGAAAGTGCAACATGGAGACCATTTCAATGGGATGTCATTGGCCCATTTACATTTCCTGCTTATCAAACAATATTAGAACTGTAACAAGAGTCAATTCAGTCATAACTTAATGTTAAAACAGCTATTATAGCGTTATTTATCAATGTGTGGCTCTTTTTAAATTCTCAGAAGCTGAAGAAGTTAAAAATGTAACAGGAAATACGTTGGGACCATTGTTTGATGTTTACATCTCTCAGAATAGTCTCTTATTGGTGTTTGTTTTTGTCAGTCATGTACTTTTGCGCTCATTCTTTAATTGGCATTTCTCCTCAGGTGTACAGTAATGTCATTTGTTTGTTAGTTTTGTCTCCATCATATTTGATCCCTCCGCTTCACAGCTGCTCAGAACCAATCAGGAGCTGAGAAAGAAAATGCTGACCAATCCTGCTTTGGAGACCGGGAGAAGAACAAGGTATGATCTGATTCATCCATGCGCATGTTTAATACTGATATATCCTGCTAACACCTCATCATACTCATCATAGTTGGTTTTACGCATGTCACCTTCTTAATATAATGAAAAGTCTTGCTGGTAAACTGTAAACGGGTAAATCACATGATCAGCCAGTGACTGTCAGAACACAACACTGCTGACAGTCAATGACACAGTGCTGATGTTGTCTGAAGTCATTCTTACATGTGATTTCAGACACAATATTCAACAATATCATCTCATAACTCACAACATTATTATTAATTAGTATTATTAAACCCTGCTTCACTATTTTACTGAATGAGAAAGTCCGATATATGTATAATCCAGCTTTCCCTCAATCTCTCAAGACAGATTTATTTTCTCAGTCTATAGTCAGAGGATCAGAAAGTGAATTAGTGCAGCACAATACACTGATTCAGCATTAAATCCAACTGTAAATCATGTGTGTAGTGATCGTGATCGTGATTTTCCCAGTGCTTTAACTACGATTTCACTCAAGAACATGAGAAGACTCTTGAGTGCCATTGGATATTTTAATTACACGTCTGAAGCCTAAACCTCTTTTATTATTCATGAACGCACCTGCTGTTTATATCTTCTCTTATGTTTATTTACACCTGATTTTTTTTATTTAATTGAATCGAACACAAGTTTCCAAGTATTTTTAATTTCTGTTTCAGTCTCTGGAGTCCAGACTCGCTGATGTCCAGTCGGCTCTGGATAAAGCTGTGTGTGACCGCGAGCGTCTGCTTCACGAAGTCAGAAAACACAACCCGTCCTTCACCTTATGATGATGAACAAAGGGAAAAACACAGGAGGAAAATAACCTTGTAAATAAGAACAAGACACACACATGCATTAGCTGGCTAGAAAGTTCTCATCCATCCTATCCTTAAAGCAGTGTTTCCCAACCCTGTTCCTAAAGGCACACCAACAGTGCACATTTTCCACCTCTCCCTAAGCAAACACACCTGAGTCAACTCATCAGGACATCAGAGGAGACTCCAGAACCTGAAGTTAATGGGTCAGATGAAGGAAACATCCAAAATATCTACTGTTGGTGTGTCCCCAGAAAAAGGGCTGGGAAATACTGCCTTAAAGGAGCATTTGCTGGCCCAAAAGTTATCATCTATCCTTTCTTGCATCTTAAAGCAGTGTTTCCCAACCTTGTTCCTAAAGGCACACCAACAGCATGATTTAGATCATCTAAACATGGGATGCACATGAACTTTACCATGTTGTTTCTTTAGATTGTCTAAACCTGTGTTTCCCAACCCTGTTCCCGAAGGCACACCAACAGTACACATTTTCAACCACTCCCTAATCAAACACACCTGAATCAACTCATCAGGACTCCAAAACCTGAAGTTAATGGGTCAGATCAGCGAGATATCTTCAATACTGTCGGTGTGCCTCCAGGAACAGGGTTGGGAAACAGTGCCTTAAAGGAACACTAGAGTTTTTAGACACTAGAGGCTCATTTTACAAATCACTTAATTATGTTTTTGAGAGAGATGCTAATGGTCTAATCCGATTCAATGATTTATGCTAAGCTAAGCTAAAAGTGCTCTGAGCAAATCAAGAGATCAGCTGAATGGATTAAAAATGGTCACATTTAATTATATGTGAATTACAGGGGGGTTAAATTAATGGTTGATCCCCCTGAAGGACGTCAAAACTAGTTTTATGGAGGGGTCAGCTCTTTAATAGTGAGGAATGATTTTCTCTGAGCTGTACCTTAATTTTAATATTATTAATAAATAATAATGTTAACAATGAAAGTAATAGATAATATATATACGACCACCCCATAAGGGTTCATACCATTGTGAATACATGATCGTACCAATTAGTTTGTGCAACGAAAAAAAATCTTAAGGTGAAGTTTCACAAACTAATCTGAAGAGGTGATATTATTGATCGCGGCTGGTCTCTCATCTGTAATCTTTAGGAAGCCGATCGGATCATTTCAAACTTACTATAATAGCCCCTCTATCATTCCTCCCTTATCTTCGTTTTGTGAAGAACCCCCCATCCACCCCATCTCCTCCTTTACCAGGGGGAGCTCTCGAGAACTACCTGATCTCGTACTCCCCTTACATGCTCATCGACCAGGCGGGAGCTCTGGGATCAATCATCTCCGAGCTCAGGGTTCTCTCCCGGGACAGAACTCTTGAATCGACATCGTAAATGAGGAAAAATTAAAATATGAATAGCAAAATACTGAATGGATATGGATATATATATTGAAGAGTGTAGAGTAACCTCTGAAATAACTACTCAGAGGAGACCGCAGGTCAGAATACACTAAACATCCCTCAAAACATTGACTTTATTAAACCTTTTATTAGTTAATTAGACGTTATTTGTTTCTTAATTATTCCACAAACTAACATCAGTGTAAAGATGAACTCCTCGCCTGATCATCAGTGTGTAATGGGGTAATTAACTCTGTATAATGAGCCGATCTCACCCCAGAAACTGCAGTGTTCCTTTAATGATCCTCTTCAGTCTTCCTGTATAGTAGACTTTCATTGTGACAGATCTGATCTGAGGTCAGCAGTGAAACACACACACACACACACACACACACACACACACACACACACACACACACACACACACACACACACACACACTGCCCGGCGGATCTTCACTTCTGATCAGTGAGCTTCGCGCACATTACTGGTTCTTGTTCTCAGGACTCTGGTGCTGTCAGATGTGTGTGAGTGTTGTCTGTGTAGTGCTGCTGGACGTACGGGCTGTGTTCTGAAGCCCAGTGACTCTGGGTCAAGCAGGGCCGGTGGAGGGCAGCAGCAGCAGACAGGCTTTAGGAGAGAGCTGTGGATGTAGTGACTGCACCATAGTCCAGACATGCCTGAAGATCAACACATCACAGTGTTCCTGCATTTGTGCGAGTGTGTGTATACGTGTGTTTGTGTGCGAGAGTGTGTGCATGCGTTTGATTGCACATGCTGGTGTGTGTGTGAGCATGTGTACATGTGCGCGTGTATGCATTTGTGCTAGTGTGCCTGCGTGTTTGTGTGTGCGAGCGCGTGTGTACATGTGTTTGTGTGCATGCGTGTGTGCATGAGTGCGTGTTTGTTTACGCAACCGAATGTGTGTGTATGTGTGTGTGTATGCATGTGTGTGTGTGTGTTCCTGAATTGAGCTGAACAGAAGCTCTTTGCTGTTACTGCACTGTCTCAGTGGTGAAGATCAGCCGTCCTCTGAGCTTTTACTGTGGTACTATAGTCTAGTAACCGGTTTTACCGCGGTAACTCCCCCGTCAGTGGTTAAACTCTGCTTGTGTACAGATCTCTGAACATCAGTGCCATATGAGCCGCTGCGCACATTTCTTCAGTATTACCGTCGCACACACGACTCCAGATGTGTTGTGTTGTACTCTTTCATTTACAGTATTCCTGCAGTCATCAACTCTGAGACTGGTGTGTAGAGGAAAACTAGTGTGTGTTCATATTAATTTGCTCTGAGGCGATGTGTTTTAATGTTTTTACTAGGAAATGTTGGAGATAATGCTGTTTAGAGTTTTTCAGTTGCTTGTTTTGGAAGATAACCCATATCAGAAGGTTAATTTTATTGATTGGACTTTATAAATTGAAAGCTAGTCATGATTGAGCATCACGGATGTCCATCTCCACAGTGCAGGAAAATACATCACACTTTAGTAAATCATCAATGAATTAAGAGAAGTCAAACATAACAGCGGAGACACTGAGTCGAGATGATTTAATTAATGAATTAATAATTAACATCCTCGTTTACTTCTCATTTCAGCTGCTTTTGATGTTGAAATTGCCAAAAGTTGACTTGATTTAATATTAGCTTGTACGTCTTCTAGCTCATCTTGACTGAAACTTGACTTAATTTATAGTTTTGACTTTAATGTAATAATTTCTTCTTAATATACACTTACTGGCCACTTTATTAGGTACGCCTTACTAGTCCCGGGTCGACCCCATTTTGCACTCAGAACTGCCTTAATCCTTCATGTCAGAGATTCAACAAGCTACTGGAGATTTTGCTCCATATTAACATGATAGGATCACACAGTTGCTGCAGATTTGTCGGCTGCACATCCATGATGCCAGTCTCCCGTTCCACCACATCCCAAAGGTGCTCTATTGGATTGAGATCTAGTGACTGTGGAGGCCATTTGAGTACAGTGAACTCATTGTACTAATGAACTCACTAATGGACCCAAAGTGTGCCAAGAAAATCTCTCCCACACCATTACACCACCACCACCAGCCTGAACCGCTGATATAAGGCAGGATGGATCGATCATTTCATATTGTTGAGGTCAAATACCGAGTGCTTATTTGAGTTACTGTTGCCTTTCTATCAGCTGGAACCAGTCTGGCCATTCTCCTCTGACCTCTGGCATCAACAAGGCATTTGCGCCCACAGAACTGCCGCTCACTGGATATTTCCTCTTTGTCGGACCATTCTCTGTAAACCCTAGAGATGGTTGTGCGTGAAAATCCCAGTAGATCAGCAGTTTCTGAAATACTCAGAGCAGCCCGTCTGGCAGCAACAACCATGCCACGTTCAGCGTCACTTAAATCCCCTTTCTTCCCCATTCTGATGCTCGCTTTGACCTGCAGCAGATCGTCTTGACCATGTCTACATGCCTAAATGCAGTGAGCTGCTGCCATATGATTGGCTGATTAGACATTTGCGTTAGCAAACAGTTGGACAGGTGTACCTAATAAAGTGGCCGGTGAGTGTCCACATCCTATTCTTTTATTTTAACTCAAATAATTGTTGCAATAACCTTTGCCAGTTTTTAATTATTTTATTATCATTTTTACATTGTGATTTTATTTGTAAGACTTGATTGTTTCTCAGTTTTCGATTTACTAAAGCATGATGTGTTTCCTCAGTGTCAGAAATGGACATTTAATTTATTATATAGTATTTTTATTTTCCTTTTTTATTTTACTTAATTTAGTTTTTTATTCTATTTTAGTTTTAATTTAAATATTATTTTTTCATACGTTTTTGTTAAAAGGAAAATATTATTCTGCTCACTCGAATGTCAGATTATTTTGCTTAATTTACTGAAATCCTCTCTTCATTTGAACTCATTATTTCTGAAAACAGCACAGTATTTTATTCATGTCTAAATGCTTCTTGATGTATGAGTTTTTTGTTTGCGGTGCACATCTGGACTGATCTATCAGCAAACATCCAAATGTGAGAAAATAATAGCTATAAATGTGAAGGTACTTTTATTTTGAAGGTGTTTAAGACCTGGAGCGTGTCTGTGCTTCAGCTCTCAGTCAAATGTGTAGCGTTCAGATACACTACTCTCTCCCTCTCTCTGTTGGTGTATTTAGACTCCTCTGTCTTCCAGAATCCTGTGGGAAACAGGTTACAGTCGTATGAAGACATGTCAGTAGATGTTAGTGTAGAATTAATACCAAAACAACTTCATTCAGTGCATGGAAGAAAACAACCTCGGTGTTTATGCATGAGTTTACTTGAATTCTTTCACAAGTGCATCCTCATCATCATCATCATTAATGTCGACGCTTTATTTAATGACTTTAACTGTAGATGAGTGGTCAGACTGAGTGTGCTTTGTTCTGATTTGACTAACTGCGGTTTGTAGGTGTGTGTTTGGTACTAAACTATGACGTGTGTGTGTGCGTGTGTGCGCGCAGATGAACTGAATGGTTTGTTGGATGATTGTTTTGTGGATATTTCTCAGTAATGCTCACAGTAATTGAATGTTTCAGAACAGATCAGAAACAATATCAGCTCAGATTAGATACCAAAGTCTGTCATTCCAATACCAATGAGAAGATTTCACATCAGATTCATCAACTAATGTGAATCTGCAGTAGCTGTGCTTCCATCCAGCATGTTTATTGCGTACAAATGGCTTCATCTAGATGTTGAGATGTCCATACATTTGGAAAACATTCATATAAAACATATGTGCACAACTAGTAGGATAAAAGGTTTCATTTGAGAAGAATAAATGCGCATAAAGTCTGCCGTAAACACATTTAGTGAATGAACTCTGGGCTTCATCAGTGTGTGTGATGTGATTGGGGTTTTCATTCATTTTATTTTCGGCTTAGTCCCTTTATTAATCTGGGGGCGCCACAGCGGAATGAACCGCCAACTTATCCAGCACATGTTTAACACAGCGGATGCTCTTCCAGCTGCAACCCATCTCTGGGAAAGTGATTCGGTTTTTAACAGATAAAATATTTTTGCGAATATTTAAGCAATATTGCAGTTTTGTGCATAATTTGCATCTAATTTGCATATTTGGATGGAAACACAGCTATTAAACTGAGTTTCTAGAGAAACATCTGAGATGAAGTCAATGTGGATTGTCACCCAGATCAGTGTGGGATTGTAGGATTACAGGGCGTTTTCTGTAAGTCTGAGTTGATTCTGAAGGGATTGTCCTCATGGTTTTGCTTCTCTGAGGTTTATTTTGACCTGTGATTGCTTCATTACAGTGTTTCAGTGTTCTCTCATGCTTTATATCACCACTATTGAAGTCCTGGAACAAAACATTCAAACAAAACTGATATTTTGTTGGTTCTGTGAACCATAACTGTGTGAAAATATGTCAAGATCAATGATTATCATCAATAAAATGTTTCTTAAAGGTTAAAACTGCATTTCTTTTATCAAACAACACTTGCATGTTTTAATAAAACTAAGTGTTTAGGGTTTACACGCGTCTTAAAAGTGCTTGAGTTTCAGACATATGAATTCAAGGCCTGGAAAGTAGTTGAAAACAAACAGAGGTGCTTGAATTTAAAGTGTGTGGTGTTATTTCAACAACTGTGCTGTGCTGCTTTCAGAAAATGAACAGAAAACCAGAGGAATTCTTCATTTATAAACCGTACATTTACATCTTGCACAAGATCTATGACATATAATGACATATAATGCACATTAACACTGTGGCCTCACAGTAAGAAGGTCGCTGGTTTGAGTCTCAGCTGGGTCAGTTGGTGTTTCTGTGTGGAGTTTGCATGTTCTCCCCGTGTTGCTGTGGGTTTCCTCCGGGTGCTCCGGTTTCCCCCACAGTCCAAACACATGCGCTATAGGGGAACTGATCAACTACATTGGCCGAAGGTAAGAGTGTGTGACTGAATGAGTGTGTATGGGTGTTTCCCAGTACTGGGTTGCAGCTGCACAAGCAACCACTGTGTAAAACATGCTGGAATAGTTGAGAGTTCATTCCACTGTGGTGACCCCTGATAAATAAGGGACTAAGCCGAAAGATAATGAATGAATGCTGATCATTTTTATTTTTCTGTGTTTGAACATTACTGTGATATTCCTACTGTAAATATAAAGAAGTCATCGCTGTGACCCAGAAGTTGCAGAGACTTTTATTTCAGTATGTTGATGTGCTTCCAGGTGAGATTGAATATTAAGTAGGGGGTGTGGCTTTTATTTATAATCATCATTCCCTCATGATGATTATTAAGATTCCTATACAACAGTGTTATTCTACTTCATTTCATTTGAATATTAAATAGACATGAATAAAACACCTTTCTAGAGAGCTGAGCAGGAGAATGGGAATTATATGAATGTTCAGGATCATTCTCAGTGTTCAGTTGTGGCCTGTGGTTATTTTGAATGTATTTGAGTGCCATAAAGGTGTCAGGAAGTTTAACCTGCTGCTTTCAGATCAGTCTGCTCCATCTGCTGCTACTGTGGTGCTGTTAATCTAATGTAAACCCACAGATCCTGTGAAAATAATGTAAAGGCTGATGGCTTTTCACTTGCATGTTGTTGTTTTACTATTAAAATCTACTCTTTTTATCTTCTGTAGGTTAGGGGTAAAATATGGTCATCCTAATAGTTTCATAACATTTCTTTGACTTCTTTAAATCACCAGCTGACCCCCCCCCCCTCCCCCCCTTTCACCACTGTATTACACTGCTGCTTGTTCTGAGTTGCAGGACGTCAAGTATGGTGGGACACGTCACTCCACCTGACGTCTGATTCCTTTTCATCCGACTCTGTTTTGCCTGATGTCTTTAAGTTTGATGCCTTTTAGTTAGTTTCACCCAGTCCTGAGAATGAAATAATCATCTAATAAGAATGAAAAACTGCAGGGTTTTGTACAAATATTTAATTTTAATCTAATCTAAACATTTCCAATACACACACGGCATCAAAACTGGCATCACACACACTGATTTCAGAATTAAAGCAACATCAGGCTACAAAATATTTCATAATAAAAAAAGAGTCCTCATTTCTATATTTTACAGCGAGGAGATGTGAAATATACTGCATGTAATGTCTTCACTAGCATGCATTAATTGTAGATATCAGTGCTGGGCAATGCTTAATCACATCCAAAATAAAAGTTTGTGTTGACATACACAATATATATGTGCGTGTGTATTATATATATATATTTATTTATATTTAATTAGTATATGTGAGACACACGCACACATAGAAACAAAGGTAATTCAATTCATATAATAAACACACACATTTTATATCTAAATATCAAGATTTTCTCATATCCATGTGTGTATTTATATATAGATAATAAACAGACAGCCCACACACACTTAAATTCTCTTATTGGGGATGTGATTAATCTTAGCTCAGCATGTATAACACATTCACTTCAGTTTGATCCTCCAGTGGTGCTGCAATTACAAACCCAGCAGCAGATTAAGACGAGATCCTCATGGGTTTGACAGCAAGTCCTCACAATGCACAATTTATTTGCATTGCGGATTCTTCATTTGTTCGCATCGTGACATTGCATTTTCTTCCTGTGTTTACATTATGAGAATTTTCTGTCAGACCCAAGAGGATCAAATCTTAATCTGCTGCTGTTATTTGTAGTTCAACGCGTTTACTTCAGTTTCAATCTCTCGTGGCCACCGTATGATGCAGATAACAGAGCAGACCAAATCTAAAGCTCATGACGATCACCACATCAGCTGCTCAGCCATGTCTCCATTAGATTCTCCGACATGGTGTTCAGTGGAAGAGGATGTGTTTGTGTTTGGAGCTGGGAATCTGCTCTCGGCTCTTCAGTCTCCGCACAGCTTCTCTCATGTGTTTGGGCTGCAGAGGCGGAGTGTCCCCCCACTTCTCACACACATCCAGAGCTGAAGACCAACAAGAAAGAAATACATTATGGAGAAGATCAGAGCACATCACAGCTGTCCTCAGGTCTCTACACTGACTCTCAGTTACATTCAGAATAGATTTTAAAGTATTATTACTGCTCTATAATTCACTGAATGGCCTCAATACATTACAGATATACTCACTGAACACAAACCTAACAGGTCACTCAGATCTTTAGGATCATATAGAATCTCCAAGAGTTCAGTCAGAGCAGGGGGAATCAGCTACTAACAGCGCCCCCTGCTGCTGGAATCAGCTTCCAGAAATGATCAGATGTGCTCCAACATTAGGCACATTCAAATCAAGACTGAACACACATCAGTTTAGCTGTGCCTTTACTGAATGAGCACTGTGCTGCGGCACACACACACACACTAGTGTGTCTCTCTGTTCTCTTTCATTCTTTTATAACCTGTTTAACACATTTTCATCTGTTTTTAATCATTTTTTTTGGTAGTTTTGATTTTCTTCTCTCTTTTACTCCTGTTTATGTAAAGCACTTTGAATTCCCACTGTGTATGAAATGTGCTATAGAAATAAACCTGCCTTGCTATCTTGAGCTCAATCTTCAACACACACTCTAGAGACATCAGAGACGTGTAATAGGTCTTCTTTAAGGAAAAACTCACTTAACTTTGACTCATTAGTTCTGAAAACAAGACGTTTTATTCTCGATTTTAGAAAGTTTAGACATTTGTTTTCAACGGGAACACTGAGCACATTTAACCTTTACTGAATTAAACTCTGACTGAGCTAAAGAGTCTTAGCTTTAGACATCTGGACTAGAAACAAGACAAAAACTCAAGATAAGAAAGAGTTTCAGCAGTGGAGCGTCTCACCAACCTTCTTCAACTATCTCTCCAGCAAACACTTTGGCGATCCCTGACATGGCGATGACCACGTTTTGAGAGACCGATGATCCTGTGATGGACTGAATCAGCTGGAAGACAGAAATAACTGTACTCATGCACTATTCTATGGTATTGTGTAGTATATTAGTGTAAGTAGTGCATTCTAGTAGTGTCTTATATAAACAAATGAGTCAAAATGAAGAGAGTTTTCCTTAAAACAAGTGAAATAATCTGACAATGAATGGAGTGAGCTGAACATTTAGCCTGTTTAAGGAGAAACTCTCTTCGTTTTGACTCATTATTGCTGAAAACAACACTATATTTGATTCTTGTCTTGAAAACGCTTCTTAATTTAAGAATTGATTTGTTTTAATCAGTAATTTTGACCACATTTAAAATTCCTGTGAGGCGATTGTGCTACCCACTGCGCCACCGCGTCACCCGCAGGACTACACAGCAGCTCAATATTCTCAGATTAAATTCAGGCAAACTTAAGTAGACACTGACTAATCAAAAATGACCACCCTGTACCAGACTTTATAACCCTCTCTCTAAATTGATGAATCAACTTTTAATTCTTTTTAAGAGCCTGTTATGTTCAAGACTTACTCTTTTAATGGCTGCCTTTGGGAAGGCCGAGCGCCTGTACATCTCATAGCGGTTGAGCTGCTCTTCAGAGAACGATGACACTAAAACTCTGGAACACGATCGATTATTAATGTTATTATGATAACACACACAATAGAGCAGTGTTTCCCAACCCTGTTCCTGAAGGCACACCAACAGTACACATTTTCCACCTCTCCCTAATCAAACACACCTGAGTCAACTCATCAGGACATCAGGAGAGACTCCAACACCTGAAGTTAATGGCTCAGAAAAGGGAGACATCCAAAATATGTAGTGTTGGTGTGCCTCCAGGAACAGGGTTGGGAAACACTGCAGTAGAGCATGTACACAAAGCTTACTGCATCTTCTGGATTTCATCTTCATCCACTTTCTGCCGTTTCTCCTTCTTCTTGTCGTGCGGCTCCACTTTGAGTTTTTTGGCAGGAGGAGGATGAAGAGATGAAGATCCCTCCTCCTCTTCTTCACCAGCGGCAGCATCTTCAGCAGACCTCTGAAGAACACAGTGAGGCATGGTTGAGTTATTTGCATGTGAATTAAATTAATGATATACAACAGACAGTTCATAATGTGCAGGGAGAGCCAGAAACCTGATTGACCATCTTGTCCTCCTCTTTTACAGCAGAGTCAGAGGTCTTACTGCTGCCCTCCGGACCCTCACAGGACCCCTCGTCCGGTTTGGGTCTGTCCACTGATGTGCCCGTTTCAGGTTTCACGCGGGCCGGGTCTGCCATGCTTTCAGCTGATGGATCAAAAGTAGAAAGGAATATGGAATATGGAAATTATTGACATTGATGTATTCTGTTTTTCTGTGATGAGTGAGTCTCTGATCTGATTCCAATTGAGCACTGCTATAATGCTTTACTTACTTAGAGTTTGTGTCTTGTTCCTAGTCCAAATGTCTAACGAAGCCTTTTCTAGACCAGCACTAAATATAGTGTTGTTTTCAGAAATAATGAGTCAAAATGAAAAGAGTTTCTCATTAAAACAAGCAGAATAATCTGACAATAGCAAAATACAATCTACAATGAAATGAAGCAGAATAATCTAGCTTTTCCTTTTGACATAAGATCATTTCTCTTCCTCCATTGTCAGATTATTCTGCTTGTTTTATTGAGAAACTCTCTTCATTTTGACTCAGTATTTCTGAAAACAACACTATATTTAGTGCTGGTCAAGAGAATGCTTTTTGATTTGAAGATATTTAGACTAGAAACAAGACTAATAATCTTGTTTGCAGTGTAGTGGAGTCACAATCTGACTCCAAATCAATTCTTAACCTACATTTTCCATATTTTTCATCTTTGGAACTTTACATTTTAACCAGAGTTTAACAGAGTTTCTATGCTTGTGTTTCATGATTGGAATATATATATATATATATATAATTATGCAAGAATTATTCTGGATGAACATGATTGAATGTAAAAAAAACCCTGGCAAATTACAATATAATAGAGGTAAAGTTGGTTTTATATTCGCACATTCGTTCATTTAGCCGTCTCTATATTGTTTACCATGTTACTTTGAATATTCGGTCTGAATTAGCATGTAATTATGACTTCTAAACAACATTAACACTGTCTAATTCACTGTGAATGCTGTACTTTGATAGTCATTTGCTGCTATGATTCCCCTATTTAGAATTTGCAAATAATACTTCTGACATTATATTATTAAGGAGAAAGTCTGAATATCTCAATATAAAACCAACTTTCCCTCTATACAAAAATCAATTATGAAGAACAACTTGTTATATTACAAAAAAGAGAGCAAACATTACACAACATTATTTAAATATTATAAAAATATTTTTACATATTCATTTTCTACTCACGATAATGATATATTATTAATTTTCAGCTGATTTCATTGTTTGAATATAATGCCCGTTTATTTATTATTCTAATCAAATGATTATTTATTAATTTGAGTTTAATATTTAATTACAATCTTTGAAAAACAAACAAACATTGGAATTTTTTATTGGTTTATACCATTAAGAAAAAAAATTAGGGAACATTTAAGGGAAAACATGTGAAAACAGGTAACCATTGACTTGTAATAGGAAAAACAAACTCTACAGAAGTCAGCGGTTACCGGTTTTTAGCATTCTTCAAAATATCTACCTTAGTCTTCAACAGAAGAAAGAAACTCATGAAGGTTTGAAACAAGGAAGAGTTAACGGTGGGGGAATTTTCATTTTAGGGTGAACTGTTGCTTAACATAGTCATTGTTGACATTTTAGTGGGTGTCTTCTATAAATCATTATTATTGATCGTGAAAAACGCGATTAAACAGGAGTCCATCTAACGTACAGAGGCTGTATTAACGTTACACTCGGTCATGTGTAATGACGCTTTACTCAGGTGAAAACGGTAACAGTCATACGATGCTGTGCAGCTTTAGGAATTTGACACGTTTTAGACCAAATAAAGTCGAATATTCATAAAGAAATGATTCAAAACATACCTAAGACCGAAAACCCCGTAAAAAATAGTGTTTATAAACACGATGTCCAAGGAGTGTTATCTGACGAGCGCATCAGACCGACACTGTAAACATGAGCATATCCGGTCAACTACAAAATAAGAGTCCGCACAAGAGTCTACAGCCATAGAAAGCAGTGTCTTAGTTTTAAACACTTGGTGGCGCACGATACTAAGAATAAAAAAGACTATAGAATACGCCTCAACTGGACTAATAACTCTGATTTAATCCATTACAACTCACTCGAGCTTTTAGTTTAATTGCAGTAACCCTTTATTTATTCATAATTATGTATTTATTTGATTGATATTCTCAAATGATTAAATCACATTTAAATTTACCCCTTATACAATAATTACATTTTGATGCTTAGTTTTAAATAATATAGGCTAATTAATTAATTTCAAATGATCCAATTTTAATTAAAACTTTAAAAAATATTTTTGCTTACTTTTACATTTTTTTTCTTGATTAAATCTATTTTTTGCTTACTTTTACATTTTTTTTCTTGATTAAATCTATTTTTTTATTATGAATTTTATACTGATTTGTTTGTTTTTTTGTTTGTTTGAATATAATGCCAATTTATGTATTCATATCAAATATTAATTATTTAATTGTTTTATTTTAATATTAAATTAATTATATTACATATAATCATGCATATTTGTATTGATTTAACACAATTAAATAATTTGAAATAAAAATTTTATTTATTGGTTTGTTTCTTTTATTATGAAATTTATTAAAATGTTTTTGACTACTTAAAACCCTATTTTTAGCCACTAATAATAATAATAATAATAATAATAATAATAATAATAATAATAGTAAATCTTTAAAACATTTAGGCAAAACATGAATCAATTTAAAGGTGCATGTTTCCTCCTGTAGTTTAACTTGATCTGTCATATCATATTTTAGAGATGAATCAGTGTTCAGAGGTGATCCAGGTACTCCAGCATCATAAAAGCTTCATCAAAATCAATCACAACATTATATCTCCTGACCAATGCACTCAAGACCCAAAGGTCAGGTACTGCTTTTATCATCCGGTCATGCACTATCCATCTATAGCATCATTTCAATATGTACTGTAGATGCCACAGATCTCCCAATATTACTCTCATGAGGCATGCACACCAACTACAAAACCCTAAAACTGACATAAAGTTTTACAAATAAAGATTATTTTGTTTCTTTAGGCTCTTTGTTGACATTTTGCACAGAATATTTTACATTCAAAAATAACTTTTACAATATTCAACATTAAATA
Source organism: Danio aesculapii (assembly GCF_903798145.1). NCBI lineage: Eukaryota > Metazoa > Chordata > Actinopteri > Cypriniformes > Danionidae > Danio > Danio aesculapii. The sequence continues at coordinate 49,454,694 of NC_079457.1, forward strand.
ACAAATAAAAACAAAAATAAATTAGTTTACATTGTTTTACATTGTTATATTGGGGGTTTACATTGTTCCAGATTCAGTGCATTCAACAGTTGTTAACATTGCAGTAATCAATCCATTCATGATTCAGAAATAAGTCTGATACACCTCAAAAGTAAAGTAGATTCCTCCACAATGCTTCTTTCTTTCACAATTTACCCAATCACCAATAGAGGGGCTATCATGCTGCTTACACCAGGCCCACACTTAATATTCATTCACTTTCTTTTCAGCTCAGTCCCTTTATTAATCTGGGGTCGCCACAGCGGAATGAACCACCAACTATTCCAGCATATGTTTTATACAGCGAATGCCCTTCCAGCTGCATCTCAGTAGTGGGAAACACCCACACACACTCATTCACATTCATACACTACGACCAGTTTACTTGATCAATTCCCCTATAGTGCATGTGTTTGGACTGTGGGAGAAACTGGAGCACCCGGAGGAAACACACGCCAACACGGGGAGAACATGCAAACTCCATATTTTGATACGGCTGTGGCTGGAAGCTATGTGGCCCAGAATTATTGATATTATTTATGAAATTATCTATTATTTGTATTTTATTAATGCCTACCCCTACGCCAACCCTAAACCCAACCCTCACAGTGATGTAAAACAGTAATTATACTGAGTATTATTCATTTTATTTATTAAATGAAGCAATAAACTGTATTTTTTTAACATCTACACTGACCCCAACCCTCACAGTAATGTAAAAACAGTAATTATGCAGAATATTATACCTATTGTTGATGAAATAACACATTAAATTGTATTTTATTAACATCTACTCCTACCCCAACACTTACAGTAATGTAAAAACAAGAAATATGCAGAGTATTATTCATATTATATAGTAAATTTTACATTAAATTGTATTTTATTAACATCTTCCTCACAGTAATGTAAAAATATCATTGTTGTACAGTGCTGTATTGAAGTGAGTATCCGCAGCTGTATCCCTTCTAGACTTCCCCACATACGGCCGCCGTCCATCGATTTCAATCCCCTAAATGCTCCTCCGCCGTCATTAGTGTAATTAAATGATCGTGCATAATAATTATAATTCTCGCGCGACGTCACCAAGGAGCGCGCCCGTCAGGAAGTGACGTGTCGAGGAGAGCCAGAGGAAGTTTGTGCGGGCGCAGGGAGAGAAAGTTTCCCCGGAGCTGAGACGCTTGGAGCGGGAAGAATCCAGACGGAGCCGCCGCTGCTGCACCGGAGCTCACCAGCCGAAAAAACGCGTCGAGCGGCGGGTGGATGTGGTTTGGGGCTGCGGTGGATCCGTGTGTCCGTGTGATCGTCTGCCTCTCCGCCGAGGGATGGGGAAGGAGCAGGAGCTGCTGGAGGCGGCGCGCACTGGGAATCTGGCCGCCGTTGAGAAGCTCCTGTCCGGGAAGCGGCAATCGGCCGGCTCGGGCTCCGCCGGTGGAGCGGGATCCTCCGGGAATGTGGGTACTGGCGGACACAGCTCTTCCCATACGCTCTCCAGTCTGCTCAGGTAAGAGAAACCCTGTGCTGGAGACCCACACGCTTCCCTCCACAGCGGTATTTAAAGAAATTAGCCTGTTTTTAATGTGTGGACGCAAATTATGGAGTGCCAACTGTGCCAAAAATGGACGTTTCGCACGATACGACATCACGGAAGGGTTTAAAACGCGGTGTTTTTCTGTAGCAGGGATTGTTTTCACAGAAGGCTGTTTATTGTGAAGATTAATTCACAACAATAACTGTAGGTGTACATTGTGGTGTACGTTGGTTTTAGATTAACCTGTTTGGACTGTCAGAATACTATTTAATCAATTTAGCATGTTTTTTATGCATGGATGCAAATTATGGAGTGTGAACAGTGCCAAAAATGGGACACTTCGCAGGATACAACAATATCACGGAAAGGTACACAGAATGTGTTTATCCTCTCCAAAATGCTCAAGATATTCTGGACAAAGCCACAATGAGCGCCTCCTCCGCCATGATATAACGGTAAATAATACGGTTGTCATGCCAACTTTCTACTTTAAACAGAAGCTCACAGCGGTTGCCCCGCCTCCAAGCTCTTCTGATTGGTCCACTACTGTGAGCTGTGCTGCGTGTGAAAGTTAAGATCTTTTAATTTGACACAGCACTTATGTGTATGCTGCTTTAAAAGACACGAGCGTAATGGTCACACATGTCAGCACGTGTTTATATTGAGAAACAATAGAAAAGTAGTGCGATGGAGAGGAAAAATGCATTCTGTGTGAACGGCCCCTAAAACGCTTACGATCAATTCACACGGGGCTTCAGCGTCAACGCTTGACAGAGGGTGTGTCTGAAGTTGGGGCTGACGTGATCGTCATAGCAGCGCCAGCCAATGAAATTAGTCCGCAATTGGCTACTGTCTGAGCTGGGGTATTTGCATAAAGCGATCGGATTGGCTGACGTGTCAGCTGCACGTGAAAAGTTGAGAAATTCCCAACTTCTGCAGCAAGCAACGCCACTGAAGCGGCGCCAACAGATCCGCAATGCAGTCAATCCATTCAAAGTGAATGGGAAGCATTAACGTGATTAGCTTAATGTATCTAAACATCAACCAGAGAAACGCAAATTTCTGTCATACTTGACTAGTAATGAACACTAACTACTGTAAAAAGAAGGAGACCCTATTCTATAAAGTCAACAATACCACAATAAAGTAGACATGAAAAGTGACCATAGTGATGCTGTGAGCTCACAGTGTTGTGTTGAACAGTTCATCTGTGCAGGTCATTAACTAAACAATAGTTTACCCTTTATTAGGTGTGGCTGAGGTATAGGGCGGGGCTAACACACTTAACCACACCCCTCCAGCTGTCATCGCTATGACATCAAACAGAAACGGTGTGCAGGAGGAGGAGTCTGTTAGGTTGTAATAACTCTACCCAAAACCCTTTTCCCCATCTTTCTGAATGACACGCCTACTTTACTACATCCAATCAGCTCGCAGTACTCCCACGCCCACTGTTTACTCACTTAATATTCCATTTCTATAGGAACTGCGTCACAATATGGAAAAAAAAAAGCGGTGTCAGACTTTAGGTATTTACTCCCACATTGAAGTCTATTTTGAGAAGAAAGCTTAACATGTCTTAATGTACCTTAACAGGAAGCAGGGAAACCCCAATTTCTATCAAATTTTACTTGTAATTAACACTACTATCAAAAGAATGAGCCCTGCTTCCACAGCTAAAGGAACAGTACACAGTGAAATTGACTCAAATTGAAGAAAATGTGACTCTATAAAAGATAACATTTGGTCCCTCTCTAGAGAGAGTGAAACTTACTCTGTTAATAGAGTCATTTTACTCTATTAAAAGTTAATTTTACTCAATTTTGAGGAAATATTTGACTCTTTCATGTAATATTTGACTCTATTTTGAGTTTTTGAAATTTACTCTCGTACTGTTTTACTCCATTTAGAGCTATACGAATACGACTCTGCAAATGTTTTAACTCTGTTCAGAGGAACTACAAGTTTACTCTGCCACTATTTTACTCAGCTGACAGCTATAAGAAATCGACTCTGCTACTATTTACTTCTCAAAAGGGTTGTATATCATCAAATTAGAGAACTGCAAAAAATAATTCCCCCTATCCAGAGAAACTGTTTGAATGTTCACATTTTACCTGTCAAAAACCTTTCAAATAAACATGAATTTCAGAAAATAAAATCAGAACTGTTATGTTAAGCATTCGTGCTTCTCTGGTAGATTTTTAGGTATATTAAGCCACGTTAAGGGATTTTCACTTTACGCCAGGGGTGTCTCAAACAGTTCCTGGAGGGCCACAGCTCTGCACAGTTTAGTTCCAACTCTAATGATATTTTTAATTTAATTTATCTGAATTCAGTCATCTCCATCACTCGTTTCTCATGCGATACTAGGAAATGCACATCCACACAGGCTGATTTAAACACAGCTAGTGTGACTCAAATGTTCATCCAGAATGTGTTAGTTTCTTATGATGAAATAAAAATGTTAGTGTGGAGAACAGATTTCATCATTACTAAACCCTGTGGAATTAAAAACTCTGTGTAAATGCATGTATTTTATTAAAAAAGCATAAGGAAGTGTGTTTTTCTCAACGTAAACATGACGATGTTCCTCTTTATATCATGAAAGCATGAGTAACTGCGCCATCATCTCTGCTGCTACAAAGCAAAATACAGCAGTGTCGTAACACTCACACACTGTACATTCCTGCTGCATGTGATTTACACAGCCATTTAGAAGTGTAATCTGTGTGTGTGTGTGTGTGTGTGTGTGTGTGTGTGTGTGTGTGTGTGTGTGTGTGTGTGTAAATGTAGATTTTTCTCAGTGTGTGTATGGACAGCTGATCACATCTGCGCGCGCTTGATGACTGCTGATTTATTTTGCATATCAAAAAGTGCAGTGTGAATAACAGATCTCAGAGTAACTGAGCTGTCCGCTGAGTGTGTGTTTTCATGTCTGATCTGAAGAGTTATACAGACGTTTGGGTGGTGTGTGTTGAGAGTTGGCGGTCTGGCTTGATATGTAGAAGTATTGTCAGTTTTCTAGTAGGTGTAGTATCTGTGTTTCAAGCTTTGAGCTCAGTAGGATGTGTTTTTGGAAAGAATAGTTTATTTTAAATGGAAATTAAAATGTCATTTGTCACATAAACAGTCACACATGTGTAGTAAAATGCTTATAAAAGTGCTCGTGACCTTATATATGCATATATATGAACAGTGCTCAGCATATATAGGTACACCCCCCACAAATCTCTCTTTTAAATTAATGTTTAATAGGAAGCTCTACAGTATTATATTAGTGCATATACATTAGATTAGTCAGTACTGAAGCCAAATCTGGAGCTCATCTAACAAAATAACTTAAAATAACGGTCCAAAAACTAGTACAGTTAAATGTATACGCTATAGAAAAATACAGGATTTAAAAAGGAGGAAAAATCAAGAGAAGCAAACAAATGTATAGACAATTTAGGGCTGAGCGATATGGGCATAATATCATACCCCGGTATTTTTAGGAGGAATGACGGTATACGATCTTTATCCAGTATTTTCCATAAATGGTTAATTGATTGTTAAAGCCTTTATTAAAACTTTATTAAACATTTTTGAGCAAAATATAACTCAAACACAGGGCTTTCCCTCTCTGTTTACAAGTAAACATCTGCACAGAAATGAACAGCTGCTTACATCTTTGATTAAATAAATACAGTACAGGTTTTTCTCCTGCTTAAAGCTGTCGCACAACATTCGAATGATAATATGTGATTTATAAGCAATTAAATCAGCTGTATGTATTATTAGTTACACATTTACATGTGTGTATTGTGCACAATAATTAAACAGTGCACATATTGAAGATATCTAAAGATCAGTCTTTCCCTCCATGTAATAAAATCCTGCACTTTTTCTTTAGTTTTGACTAAACTTGCTTTACTGAATATTAAATAAGGAGATGAAAGCGAATAGACTGTAGATATGAGATGTAATGAAACCGTTTCAGAGTGCTGTGATGAAGTGTTGGTTCAGTATATAAATGTAAACAGTCATTATAACAGAGCAGAAGGCAGAGCTGTTATAGAGTGTTATAGAGTAAATGTAAAGAAGAGAGCGTCGTGTAATAAATACTGAACTCATTATCAGTGAATATCAGCTGGTTTCACTGTTGAAATGCGATATAAATTCCTCCCATTTTTGCGCTTTTAATTCTTGTGAACACATTCAGGTGCTGCTTGTCAGTTTGACAAGGCTTCTACGTTCGTTCTTGCTGTCAATTGCGGAAGAAGTTATCGATAAAAGGTTACTGATAAACCGCTGTGACAGCTGCAGGCGCTGTGTGACGTGCTGCACGTGAAGGGGAGTCAAATTTGTCCGGGAAGTCAGAGAGATTTCTCACCACACCAGCACTGAATGTTCCTCCATGTCGCGTGTAGTGATGGGTCATTCTTGAACGATTCGTTCATTTTGAACAAATCTTTTGTATGACTCTTGGAGTGAATCAGTCTTTGCGCACATTTGTGCAAGAGGAGCTCGCGTGCTATATTGGAGTGGTCAGAATGCGCACATGTGGCCTTAAACCATATCGATATGAACGATATTAGATAATACCGTGTTGGGGAATCATATCAATATAACCCCAGAGCTCGATATACCGCCCAGCCCTAATACAATTTAATTGAACTATGCCATTACACGAGAAGAAACAATTGAATCTTGTGTCACGATGCCCATTTGTCGTTTACGACTCCCCACGACACCCTATGCCTGAAATCATGTGATCTGACCTCGGCTTTATAACTAACCTACTGAGTGAGCACACTTTCATTCTGCCCAATCAGAATCGCACAACTGAATTACTCACAATAACAACAGAAAACACACAGGAAAGTGCTGACAAGTGTGATGATGACATCTGCTGATTCACAAGCATTAATAGACGAATTAAGAAAAACAGCATTCGTAATATAGGAATATTGTTGGTTTCGAAGTCACAGACACCAAACAAAAATCGGGCATTTTTAAGAGCGTCGCTGAATTGTTGACACAGATTATTGAGCTGAAGCTTGAATTAAATTAAAATCAGCTTGAAGCTTGAATTAATTCATAAATCAAATCACAATTACAATATCTATCAAAAAAACATCACAATTAGATATTTTCCCCAAACAGCACATCCCTAACATATATATATATATATATATATAAACACATGCAGTTTTTCATCAAGTATTTATTCTCTCTTATATTATATATTATTTATTTATTTATTATTATTGTTATTTTATTACATATTTATATATATGTATATCATTACTTCTTTATTATTATTATCATTTTTTATGAAAATGGTGTTATACAGTGTAAAATATTAATCTGCACTGGATAGTTTTTATACCTTGGGCTTAATAAATCCCCATTTGGAGTCCAGATATCATGCCATTGACTCATCCTGCCCAGCTTTTCTTCAGTCAGATGTCTTTGTGTTCGCTGCATCTATGTGTGTGTGTGTCTGGCAGAGCAGATCAGTGTGTGTGTGTGTGTGTGTGTGTGTGTGTGTGTGTGTCGGAGGAGGAATATAAACGGATGATCGGCTGGAAATGCTGCCAGCAGCAGGAGGAAGAGAAGAAGAAAAGAGAGCTCTGTCTGTCCTCGTCCAGAGATCTTTAAGAGCATCAATCTGTATTTACTCAGCAGAGTCTGAGTTATTGGCAGGTGTTAAGGGGAGTGCTGTGTTTGCATGCAGCTCTCTAATGAACATGTCAATAGTCTTTTGTGCTGCGAGTGTGACTTACTCTGCGCGAGTGTACAGATGACTTCACAATTATTCACACTCCTGTGGATTTTTGTTTTCTTTATCAAATATTCCCCAAATTATGTTGAACAGATTCAGGAATTTCTCACAGTATTTCAGCAATATTAGTGTTGGATTGTCTCCAGAATAAACCACTGTTATACAATGACTTGCCTAATTACCCTAACTTTACCCTAATTACCCTAGTTAAGCCTTTAAATGTCACTTTAAGCTGAATACTAGTGTCTTGAAGAATATCTAGTCTAATATTATGTGCTGTCATCATGGTGAAGTGTTATTAACACTGTTATGATCAGAGATGTGCTGGAGAAATTCTAATATTCAGGAGGGCTAATAATCCTGACTTCAACTGTATATATGTACACAAGTATGTAAACATCAGCATGTGCAGTCCAGTCATATCCAGTCTCAGCTTCTGGAGGAGTTGATGAACTCACTACCCAAAACTGGCAGTTCATTACAAGGTTTCTGTAGCGTAATATGAAGCACCGACACACACAATACAGCACTGCAGACGACTATACATGTGCAGAACACACGTTTTCAAGGTTAAACGTTGTTGAATGAAAGATCGAGATCCCATAATGACATTCAGAAGCAGAAATAAATGAGGGAAAATAAAGACATGAAGCACAAAATATGGAAAACTGTAATATGAAATGAGTTTTTGACCTATTTTAATCTCAGAATAAAGGTCTGTACAGAATATGACTAAATATATTTACCAACACATCAAATAAACTTGAGTTTTGGACGATACAGAGTATGAAAAACAGATTCTGTCTGGAAACATTGACTGATTGACTGAAAGAGATGATTAAATGAGGGAGAATGGTCAGGCTTTTGGAGGAATTCAGCTGTTACAGCTGTGAGGTGAACATAGCGGTGCTGTGATGGAAGATTAATATGAGATTAATATAATAATAATATAATAACACCAGGACAGTGACACCTCCAGAAGGTTTCCGCATGCTTGTAAACTGAAGAGAAACACAAGAAATGTGTTTTTCTGTCTTTGCTGGGTGGAACGTGGCGTCATGTTGAGACATGTCATGTTGTTTTGAGAGTCTGAGAGTTTCTGTCTCTCTCTCTCTCTCTCTCTCTCTCTCTCTCTCTCTCTCTCTCTCTCTGTCTCTCTCTCTCTCTCTCTCTCTGTCTCTCTCTCTCTCTCTCTCTCTCTGTCTCTCTGTCTCTCTCTCTCTCTCTCTCTCTCTCTCTCTCTCTCTCTCTCTCTCTCTCTCTCTCTCTCTCTCTCTGTTTCTCTCTCTGTCTCTCTCTCTCTCTCTCTGTCTCTCTCTCTCTCTCTCTCTCTCTCTCTCTCTCTCTCTCTCTCTCTGTCTCTCTCTCTCTCTCTCTCTCTCTCTCTCTCTCTCTGAAGGAATGTTGTTTGAACATGGCGCCGTCTGCAGATTTAGACATGCTGCTGTATCTGCATGCTAAAGTCTGCTCTTCTGCTTATTAGTGCTGTACATCATGTGTTTGCAGTCTCGATCTCGCCGTGTGTTCATTCCCAATAGTCACATCACAGGATCTGCAATGTAGCGTGTGTATGATGATGTGTTTTTGAGGCCTGTGACTGTATGAGGATTTTAACAGCACTCAGGCGTAGGGAACGGTCCTGTTGAAACTATAATGACGATCCATTGAATTATCTTTATTTTTATTATTCGTTTACTGTACCTCACTACTGTTAGACACTATAAAAACTATACAGCTCTGTTTATTTCATTCCTTCATTTTCTTTTCCGCTCAGTCCCTCTTAATAATCTAGGCTCACCACAGCGGAATGAACCACCAACTATTCCAGCATATGCTTTACATAGTGAATGCCCTTCCAGCCGCAACCCAGTACTGGGAAACACCCATACACTCTCACATTCACACACACTCTCATACACTATGGCCAATTTAGTTGATCAGTTCCCCTATAGCACATGTGTTTGGACTGTGGGGGAAACCGGAGCACCCGGAGGAAACCCACACCAACACGGGGAGAACATGCAAACTCCACACAGAAACACCAACTGACCCAGCCGGGACTCGAACCAGCGACCTTCTTGCTATATATATATCTTATATATCTTTATCCCAACAGGCCAAGCAGTCAAGGGAAAATTAAAGAGATAGTTCACCTAAAAATGTATATTCACTCACTTATTCCTCTTCCTCAAGGGGTTTAATCCTTTAAGTTTCTTTATTCTGTTGAACACAAAAGAAGATATTTTGAAGAATGCTGGAAACCATTGACGTCCATAGTATAAGAAAAACAAATCCTGTGTAAGTCAATGGTTACTGGTATTCAGCATTCTTTAAAATATCTTCTTTTGTGTTTAACAGTACGTAAACTGCAGAGTTTTCATTTTGGGGTGAACTGTGCCATTTAAAGTACATGTTTTAAATAACATAACAACACGTTTTAAACCTAATTACAGCTTAAAGGGGCAGTTCACCCAAAAATGAAAATTACATCATCGTGTACTTATTCCAAACCTGTTTGACTTCATTCATTCTGCTGAACACACACAAAAGGAGATATTTTGAAGAATGCTGGAAACCTGTAACCATTGACTTCCACAGTATTTATTTTGCTTCCAATGGATGTCAATGGTCACAGGTTTCCAACATTCTTCAAAACATCTGCTTTTCTGTTCAACATAAAAACGGATAAAGGTTTAAAACCACTTGAGGGAGAGTAAACAGTGAGCACATTTTAATTAGATGTTGGAAAAATCTGACACTGGGATATTTAGTTTATCTGTGATATATATCAATATGAATCTAAATTCACCAGATGATTTGAACAGCTTCATTCCTTTAGATCGACTGGGATGATCAAGCCTTTTTCTATGCATAAATCATAATAAATTACAAGCTAAATTTAATAAATAAACAGTATTCAACTACAGAAATTGAACAATCAAATGTAAAATAACAGGGTCATTATTGCATATATAATTTTAAAAAATAGTAATTCTTAATAAGCAGCACTGTGGTTACACAGCAAGAAGGTCACTGGTTCGAGTCCCGGCTGGGTCAGTGTGTGTTTCTGTGTGGAGTTTGCATGTTCTCCCCGTGTTGGTGTGGGTTTCCTCCGGGTGCTCCGGTTTCCCCCACAGTCCAAACACATGCACTATAGGGGAATTGGGTAAGCTAAATTGTCTAGTGAATAAGTGTGTGTAATTTCCTGTGTTGGGTTGCAGCTAGAAGGGCATCCACTGCGTAAGACATATGCTGGATAAATTGGCGGTTCATTCTGCTGTGGCGACCCCAGATTAATAAAGGGACTAAGCAAAAGAAAATGAATGAGTGAATGTAGTGGATATATTGATTATTGCGACAGGCCTACTGACTACACACATTCTCCAAATATTCCTCCATCATCATCAAATAATAGTGTAATGCGTCTTAAAGTAGCTTCAGTCATGGTAAGCTCCATCTGGAAACATTTATCCACTCCCAACTGCTCAAATCACTGCAAAGTAGTCCATTAAGCATGAAGTGTTTGGAGAACAGAGCATGTTTTGGGTTTTGGCGAGGATAATCGAGGCTTTATAGAGGTTAGCTTCTGTTTTCTGCTTTCGTGTTGTTTGAATAACACCACACACACACACACACACACACACACACACACACACGGCTCTGTTTGATGTGGCTGCTTTACAGTGTGAACTGTGTGACCCATCTCTATCACTTCCTGATTTCGTTTCACAGACTAGCTAGGTTATTTTGGGTCAAATATATGTAGTCATGAGGGGGTCTGCTCACAGGTACACTGTAATAATAGCTGTAAATTAGCAGTTTTCCATATTTTGTGATTATTATTATTAGTTATTTATTTATTTCTGCTTCTGAGCTGTATTTAGGCATGGGCCGGTATCAGATTGTGATGGTATGATAACCTTGGGCGGTACTGTGATCAATATATTCTACTTTAATGTCTGGGTAGAGAAACAACAGCTTTTCCCCCATTGAACACAATATATTTGATCTTAAGTTTTAGATGTGGAGGGTCTTTTTCTGCTGGGGATACGGTTGCCCTAAAAAACATGTAAACAAAACATGTAAAACTAGCACTAGCTGGCTAAAGTATGTTTCAGACAAAGATTGGTGTAGCGGAAAAACGGTTCAAAATCTGCACGTGTGCTCCTCATTTGTTCAGGCTGACCCAAGGACTGCTAATATGTATATTGAGTCTACGAGAAACGGTGTACGAGTGTGGGCCATAATACTAACATTAGTTTGTTTTTAGTGCTGTAGCGCCACCTATGGGCTGATTTGGATGAGTCTTTGGATGTGAGAAGCAGTAAGGCCCGCTACCGTCTGACAAATTTTGAAGCCTCTAGGCCTTACAGTTTGGCCTGGGCAATAGCAATTATAGCAGAAGTAAAATAATAATAATAATAATAAAAATCCTAACAAAAACAAGAGGGTTTCAGTGCTTCTTACTCGAACCCCTAAAAAACACTACTGTACATATACCAGAGGATCTGTATAACAGAAAACCCGACTTTTCCAAACCGCGGTAAACCTTGAAACTGGTTATCGTCCCATGCCTAGTTGCATTATGGGATTCTTTTATACAACTTTTAGTTTTGTAAACTTTTATTGTTCAGTTAATAAAAAAGTGACAGTAGAAGTGTGTGTTCTGCTGTATAGTGTGTGTGTTGGTGTTGTATATTAGACTACAGAAAGCTTGTAATAAACTGCAGCACATGTTCTGTTATTCTACACACTTATTTCTGCAGATGTTTGACAAAATTCTCTGCAGATATAATGAAAAATGTCCGCAGGTTCTGTCTGGCCCTGGTTATAACCCAATTGTAGATTTGAATGAGGGTTAGTTCACCCAAAAATGAAAATTCTGCTATTTATTCACTCTTCCCTTTTTCCCAAACCAGCCTGAGTTTATTATCATTATTATTTTATTATTATTATTTTATTATTTATTATTATTTTATTATTTTATTATTATTATTATTATTATTATTATTATATTATTATTATTATTATTATTATTATTTTATTATTATTATAATTTTACTATATTATTATTATTATTATTATATTATTATTATTTTATTATTATTATTATTATCATTATATTGTTATTATTATTATTTTATTATTATTATTATTATTATTATTATTATTATTATTATTATTTTATTATTATTATTATTTTATTATTATTATTGTTATTATTATTTTATTATTATTATTATTATCATTATATTGTTATTATTATTATTTTATTATTATTATTATTATTATTATTATTATTATTATTATTAATATTATTATTATTATTATTTTATTATTATTATAATTTTACTATATTATTATTATTATTATTATATTATTATTATTTTATTATTATTATTAGTATCATTATATTGTTATTATTATTATTATTATTATTATTATTTTATTATTATTATTATTATTAATATATTATTATTATTATTATTATTATTATTATTTTATTATTATTATTATTTTATTATTATTATTGTTATTATTATTTTATTATTATTATTATTATCATTATATTGTTATTATTATTATTATTATTATTATTATTATCATTATTATTATTTTATTATTATTATTATTTTATTATTATTATTGTTATTATTATTTTATTATTATTATTATTATCATTATATTGTTATTATTATTATTATTATTATTATTATTATTATTATTATTATTATTATTAATATATTATTATTATTATTATTATTATCATTATTTCTTTTTTTTTGTCAAAAAATGATATTTTGAAGAATGTTGGAAACCTGTAACCACTGACCTCCACAGTATTTGTTTTTCCTACTATGGAAGTCAATGGTTACCGGTTTCCTACATTCTTCAAGACATCATTTTTTTGTACTCCAGCTAGATTAAAACAAGTGAAGGGTGAGTAAATGATGACAGAACCGTCATTTTAGTGTGAACTATCCCTTTAATAACCCACGGGAACTGTATTCAACAAAGTAAGTGTGAGGTAAAAGTAGGTTAAAATGTGTGTTGGAGTGAAGGGAAGTTCCCCTGACCTGCTTTGGACTGATTCCAACAAGTGTGTGTGTGTGTGTGTGTGTGTGTGTGTGTGTGTGTGTGTGTGTGTGTGTGTGTGTGTGTGTGTGTGTGTGTGTGTGTGTGTGTGTGTGTGTGTGTGTGTGTGTGTGTGTGTGTGTGTGTGTGTGTGTGTGTGTGTGTGTGTGTGTGTGTGTGTTATGTGTGTGTGTGTGTTATGTGTGTGTTATGTGTGTGTTATGTGTGTGTTATGTGTGTGTTATGTGTGTGTTATGTGTGTGTGTGTGTGTTTGGCCTGAAAGTGCACCTCCTCTGGATTAAGTTTGGTCATGTGTTGGACATTTACCCACTCCTGCTTTCCCTCTTCTCTCCTCTGTGGTTCATTGTTCAGAAACGACAGCTCTTCCTTTTTATTGATATTCATCAGCTTGATGCTCCAGTTTTACCAGTTCAGGAACCCTTTGGTGTCTCTTTGTTTCTTCAGGGGCTTTCACAGTAGCACTTCTGATACACACCCGGGTGTGTTTGATGCCTGATTAGTTTGTTTTAATAATGTGTGTAACTCTGCATGCTCTGTTCATGTAATGCTAATCAAACCAAGATCTTTTCATCACAGAATTGTTAACATGCTTTAAACAAGGCATTCTGTGGACGCAAAACATGACCTTTTCCTTACATAATTGTTAATGTGCAGTCAACAAGCCAATTCCCACACTCAAACCAAGATCTTTTCCATGCTGAATTGTTAATGTGGATGCAGCTAGCTGTTTTGCAGGTTTAAAACGTGATATTTTACACACAGAATTGTTATTTTGCACGCAACAAGGCATTTTCCACACTCTAAACATGATTAGTTTTTATTGTGTAAATTAATGTGAATGCAGCAAAGCATTTCGCATGCTCAACATGATCTTTTGCCTACATAATGGTTAATGCATATGCAACAAGCCATTTTCTGCACTCTCAACATGATATTTTACACAGAATTGTTAGCGCACATGCAGTTAGCCATTTTGCATGCTTAAAACATGATCTTTTGCATTCTAAATTGCACATGTGACTAGCTGTTTTGCATGATTAAAACATGTTATTTTGCACACATAATTGTTAATGTGCATGCAACAAGGCATTTTGCACGCTTTAAACATGATCGTTTCCATAAATAATAGTTAATGCTCATGCAACAAACCGCGTTCCACACTCAAACCAAGATCTTTTGAGCACAAAATTGGTAATGCACATGCAACAAGGCATTTTGCATGCTCAGTTGTCTTTCTTTTGCATATAGAATTAATGCTTGCTCAAAACATGATCTTTTGCATGCAGAATTGTTAATGTGCATGCAACTAGCCATTTTCCACGCTCTAAACATGATATTTTACACACAGAATTGTTAATGCCCATGCAAGTAGCCCTTTGGCACACTCAAAACATGATCTTTTCCATGCAGAGTTGGTAATGTGCATGCAACAAACCATTTTCTGCACTCAAAGCAAGATCTTTTGAGCACAGGATTGTTAATGCGCATGCATAAAGGCCTTTTGCACGCTATAAACAATTTCTTTTTTTGCATACAGAATTAATGCACGCCCGACAAAGCATTTTGTGTGCTCAAAACATGATATTTTACACAGAATTGTTAATTCGCATGCAAGAAACCATTTTGCATGCTTAAGATATGATATTTTGTGCACAGGATTGTTAATGTTCCTGCAACAAGGCAGTGTGCATGCTAAAAGCATGATCTTTTGCACACATAATTGTTGAAAATGTAAGTCCATAACTTGCCTGGTGAAAATATGAACAGTACGCATCAGGTTTACTACTTCTTTCCCTGATGAGATGTGAATCTCAGCTGATTTTCTTTTGAATGACTGGCCCAGCTCTAATCCACACAGACACACTGAGCTCATGTTTAATTAGGCCTTCTGTGCTTTAACAGGTTCACACTCCATTGATTACGCTATTAGATTTTGTATCTATCAGTGCCTTTCATTCATTCAATCTATGCCAAAACTGGTGAAATTGACACTGGTTATAACTCACACCTAATATTAATGTATTAGAATATGAACAAAGGCATCTTGATTTAATATGGAATTAAATAAATTGCCTTGTGAAATGATTTTGGTCTTTTTTTGGTCATTTTTCTTATATTAAATTGACTTGTCTAGGCTAAATGAGGGTGATTTCTGCTTGAGGGTTCCCACACTCTACTTTTGACACTCTTCACACTCTTGAGTCATTTTCAGTTTCCTCTCTCTCACAGTTAAAGCTCTCCGCTCTCATTTATTCATCTGTGTTTAAATGCATCTTAAAGGGGACCTATTATGGCCCTGTTAACAAGCTGTAAAACACCTCTTCTGCTATCTTTAGTGTGTGTGTGTGTGTGTGTGTGTGTGTGTGTGTGTTTGAGCTGAGAATAACACACAGATAATGTTCTCCAGCTCTCTGAAACTGACCCTTTCAGGCTCTCATCCTAATCGTGGTGTTTTGGTGACTGTCGCTTTAAATGCAAATGAGATTCAAGGGAGGGCGGAGCTACAGACGGCTGTGCAACAGATGTAAAACAGCAGTGTGTGTTGTCAGGTGTGCATGTGTGCTTCAGTGTGAGTGTGTGTTCAGTCTTCTGTCAGTCTATGTCAGAAGTGATTTCTGCATAACAGGCCTCCTGTAAAGCATTAAGATAAGATCATTATAGGACGTTGTGTTATCTCTACTCGTTTGACTGTCAGTGGTGACCCAGAATGCACTGGGCGTGACTGAACTGACCCTGTTGAATCACTTCTGCCCTCTCTTGTCTCTCACACACACTGGAATCTGGTTTATCAGGAACTGAACACATAAATTGAAGCTAGGCGTGAGTTTTCCCTGTAAGTGTGTTTGGAGTTGACAGTCAGATCAGCTCATCTGTGATTAAACTGGGTTTAGCAGCCCATCATGATGTCTAAAGCTGTGCTGCTGTATGATACTGGACAAATTCCCTTTATTATATTGGGGGCGCCACAGTGGAATGAACCGCCAACTTATCCAGCTTATGTTTTATGCAGCGGATGCCCTTCCTATACACACTCATTCACACACACACTCACACACTACGGCCAGTTTAGTTGATCAGTTCCCCTATAGCACATGTGTTTGGACTGTGGGGGAAACCGGAGCACCTGGAAACCCACGCCAACACGGGGAGAACATGCAAACTCCACACAGAAACACCAACTGACCCAGCCAGGGCTCAGACCAGCAACCTTCTTGCTGTGAGGCAATCGTGCTACCCACTGTGCCACCGTGATGCTGCTGGACTAATATGCAATATTATTGTTGAGTATTATGATAACGATATAGCTACCAAGTTGACAATTCTCTAGAAAAACGCCATTTTAAATTGCTAAATCATATATTTACACAATAATATTTAAATAAGCAGGTAAAGATGTTCTTCAGATGTATTTAATTCTAACTCCGACTATAAAACTGTCAGATATTGAGTCTTTAAAACGCTCTGAATGAGAGTAAACCTGATATGCAGATATTCTGACTCTCATTGGCTGTTGTCATTTTCCTCTCTCATCTCGACTCCGCCCACTAGTGTTTATTTTCAGCTCCTGGTTCAGCTTCCAGCCAATAACAGAACACCAGCTACTGGGTTAAAGATAGCAAGGCCCCATCCGATTGGTCAGATTTAGATAACCAATGCATAAAATAAATGTCCTTTAGCACACTGCTCTTGCTCTCGTTTACATCAGAGAATGTGTTTTACAGAGGTTTCTGGAGTTAACAAGATGCCTATGATGCTGTTCTTGAAAGCTTTGTTAGATATGCTAGCTGATGCATCTCTTAAAGACAGGATGGAGAAGTGTTGGGCACGATGAATATTGTAATCCTCCAGTTTTATATCTGCATTGCGTCCTCAGTCAGGTGGAGAGGATTCTGAATGATCCAGCTCATTTCAACTGTCCTCCCTCTGGCAGGAGATATAGAGTCCCTAGTGTAGGTTAAACTGATATCAGAAATCCTTTGTGCCTGTTTCAGTGGGTTCATTTAACAAGAGTTTATCTTAATTAGCATAATAATGATTGTGTTTTGTATTGTTTTTATTGTTTCTTTTAATGGAGCAATATGATGATGCCCATAACACATACAGTTTACTACTACTGCTACTTACTCTTCAATGCATGGGTGGACATTACAATGGGAATGTATAAAGAGGAGCAAAGTATTGCATTAGTGAATCAGAAAATAAAACCATTGATTTAATTCTGGAGAAAATGGACCAGTTATGCAGCATCTCACATGCCTGAGGTGTGTTGTTAGTTTAAATCTGAACCCTGAACCCTCCCTGTCACATTTATAAAGTAATGACGGATGAAGAATGAAAAGCTCCTGTCAGAATAAAACTCAAGCGCTTATATTAGACCAACAGGACAGAAACTGATTTTCAGAGAATCTGAACACATCATTTATAAAGTTCCCCATTTCTAAAATACATTTCACAGAACGCTGCAGATTTGAGTCAGTAACTTTAACACAGGCTTATAGGAAATTCTGCAGCCTACATCACCCAACAAAAACACACTGTGACTGCCGTTTCTGGGAGAATTGAACAGTAGGGGGCGCTGTGACGTACACAACCGTTTCCTTTTTACATGAGTGATATTTACAGGAACATATTATGGACTAATAAAGCATTATTGTGTGGTGCAGTTCTTCACACAACTCCAGAATAAACACTGTAGCTGAATGCGTTTGTGTCACCAATATATCTCCATATGCACTGTAAAACAGTCTTGTTTTAACAAGTTAAACATTTAGTTGAAACCTGATTGACTTGTTAAAGTAACGTAAAGTTTTGTCATGTGATTTTTCACAGTGTGTTCAACTTTTCTGACATGGTCATTTTGCCTTGTACATATCAAGGTAGAAGTACAATTACTGGCCACTTTATTAGGTACACCTGTCCATCTGCTTGTTAATACAAATTTCTAATCAGCCAATCACACGGCAGCAGCTCACTGCATGTAGACATGTAGACATGGTCAAGAGCATCTGCTGCAGGTCAAAGCGAGCATCAGAATGGGGAAGAAAGGGGATTTAAGTGACGCTGAACGTGGCATGGTTGTTGCTGCCAGACGGGCTGCTCTGAGTATTTCAGAAACTGCTGATCTACTGGGATTTTCACGCACAACCATCTCTAGGGTTTACAGAGAATGGTCCGACAAAGAGGAAATATCCAGTGAGCGGCAGTTCTGTGGGCGCAAATGCCTTGTTGATGCCAGAGGTCAGAGGAGAATGGCCAGACTGGTTCCAGCTGATAGAAAGGCAACAGTAACTCAAATAAGCACTCGTTATTTGACCTCAACAACATGAAAGCATGGATCCATCCTGCCTTGTATCAGCGGTTCAGGCTGCTGGTGGTGGTGTAATGGTGTGGGGGAGATTTTCTTTGGGTCCATTAGTACCAATTGAGCATGGTGTCAACACCACAGCCTACCTGAGTATTGTTCTGACCATGTCCATCCCTTTATGAGCACAGTGTCTCCATCTTCTGATGGCTACTTCCAGCAGGATAACGCACCATGTCATAAAGCTCCAATCATCTCAGACTGGTTTCTTGAACATGACAATGAGTTCACTGTACTCAAATGGCCTCCACAGTCACCAGAGCTCAATCCAATAGAGCGCCTTTGGGATGTGGTGGAACGGGAGATTGGCATCATGGATGTGCAGCCGACAAATCTGCAGCAACTGTGTGATGCTATCATGATCAATATGGAGCAAAATCTCTGAGGAATATTTCCAGTAGCTTGTTGAATCTAGAACACGGAGGATTAAGGCAGTTCTGAAGGCTAAAGAGGGTCCAACCCGGTACTAGTAAGGTGTACCTAATAAAGTGGCCGGTGAGTGTGTATGGTCACAGTGCACTTTTCTCATATGTCTGCTTGTTAAAACACAGTTAATTGAGTGTATGTAAGTGGTTTGCTTTCTGATCTGCACAACATCGGTTATCAACATGCTGTTTTTATACTGAAAGCAGAAAGAGAAGTTAAAATATATATAGTCTCAGACTCTGAAGACTTCTTATTAACTAATTTCTCCACATTTGACTCACAAGATTAGTCAGCTGGTTTCAGATTTATTCATCAGGCAGAGCCATGTGTGTTAAAGGTTTTGTTTTTCTGTAAAATCTCCTGTTTTCTCACTCCTAGAAAGAAAAAGAGGACGTTCTAGTTTAGTTGAGCTCCTGGAAAGCCATCCTCAGTGTCGGATTTTGTGAAACAGTTGTGAAAACACTGTTCTCTGAATGGACTTTCCAGAGCGGTAATGCAATACACCTCAAATATTTGAGTAACACGTTCATTTCTTCAAGATTATTCACCCTCCTGTATATTTATTCCTCAGTTTCTGTTTATCAGAGAGCAGATTTCTCCAGCACATCTCTAATCATAACAGTGTTAATAACTCATCTCTAATAACTGATGTCTTTTCTCTTCATCATGATGACAGCACATAATATTAGACTAGATATTCTTCAAGACACTAGTATTCAGCTTAAAGTCACATTTAAAGGCTTCACTAGGGTAATTAGGGTAAAGTTAGGGTAATTAGGCAAGTCATTGTATAACAGTGGTTTATTCTGGAGACAATCCAACACTAATATTGCTGAAGGGGGCTAATAATATTGAATAATATTGAATAAAATCAGTACTTCAGCTTTCAGCAGAGTATCTGGACTTCTCCTTGAGTAAGGGATGTGTGTATTCCTGCCATCTCTGTTGATATCTGCTAAAATAAACGTCATGTTTGTTTGCTCATATTTGTTTCATCTTGTTTGGCTCTTGGTTTGCCGCTTGTTGAATTGTGTCAGTGCTCGTCTGAGGACTCGGAGGTCAACTTTAGTCTGCGTGTAACACTTAGTTCGAGTCTCTCGGCACTAAAACCTGAAACCTGGACTAGCTGTAGCCTGTAAACTGGAACAGAAGCTTTCTATTTCCAGAGGAGAGAAGTGGGTCGCTTTATTCTTACAAATATCCTGACGGTCATACTCTCACCTGTGGTCACTCCAAATATAATAAAGAAAGGAAAGGAGATGTAGTGAGTATGGTGGGATATAAGCGCTGCATGTTGTTGAGTATTGGGATATCTCTTATGATATAACATGTGCTCTACACCTTCAAAACAACACACGTTTGATTAATACCAATGGATTAGTTTAGATCACTAAAGCTTGCTGATTTATAAGCTAACATTGTGGAAAGAGTAATACTTGGCATCAGTTGTGAGGTCTGTTGAGTGAATGTGCTCTGGCTTGCTCAACAATATTAATGCCAGTGTTTTGGCTGTTTGTATCTCTCTCTGGAATTGTCACTCTATCTATTTTCTGGCTCGAGCACTACTAAAACTGTCACCCGTGGCCTATTTCACACTCACAGATGCTGTTGGGCTCATAATAACCCATTAGTGCTTTTAATAATTCGGTTAACACTAGACATGTGTTTGCAAGTCTGCCACTGATACTCAATTCTCCAAAGGTGCTTCCCCTTTTGCATATTCGTGCGCTGTTTTTCATCGTGCCAGTATTGGTTTACAGAGTATACCGTATCGTTTGCATTTGTAATGTTTATTTTGCCAGCATTGTTGTTCTTTAGGTGAACAAAGTTAATCCACTTAATAAAATGTATTCTTTAATTAATGCTCAATAATAGTCCAAGCATCTGCTTCTGCATTTGGATTGGCTCCTTCTGTGAAGGGGTTAGTTTAATAGTTCCACCCACAATATTCTTAGCCACGCCCCTCTTACCTTTAGTTTACTACCAGTGAATGATGTGCATAAAGAAAACCCCGCCCCTACTCATTATTCAGTACATTAACATACTGAAATAAACTTAAAAACCACTGAAATTTGACTTCGCAATCTGCTAATTAGAGCTGCTACTAACGATTATTGTATGATTTTTAATCATTAATTGGATCAATTGGATTAAACAATTTATTATTTGACATTTTGCTTATTAGAACTGTATAAAACCATGAATCAGGGTATTAATTATGTATAAAGTATACTTCAAAAATACTTCAAAAATACAAAAGCCACGTATCGACTTTATTGATCTTTAATTCATTGAATTATCGGTAAGTTGGGTGATTATTTTATCGGTTAATCAGATGAAAACAAAACACTTAATTTGGTTATTAGCTTATTATAACTGTATAAAACTATATATCTGGGTATTATTTATGTATAAAGTATATTAAAAAATACAAAAGCCACAAATGGTTAATGACCTTTTAATTAATTTAATAATCGATTATTTTAATCGATTAATGGGATGAAAACTAAATATTATTTAGTGTTTTGCGTATATCTGTATAGAATCTATAAATCAGGGTATTATTTATGTCTAAAAGTATACTTAAAAAATACAAGAGCCACATATCGAGTTTATTGATCTGTAATTAAAATAATAATTGATTAGTTGGACAATTATTGTATCGAATAATCAGAAAAAAACACTATACTTGGTGTTTTTGCTTATTGTATAGAACCAAATCAGGGTATTATTTATGTCTAAAAGTATACTTGAAAATACAAAAGCCACGTATCGACTTTATTGATTTTTAATTCATTTGTTAATTGATTAGTTGGGTGATTATTGTATTATTTGATTGGATGAAAACAAAACACTATTTAGGGATTTTGCTTATTAAAGCTGTATTAAACTGTAAATCTGAGTAATATTTATGTATAAAAGTATACCTAAAAATACAAAAGCCACAAATGAAACTTATTTAATCAATAATCGATTAGTGGGGCAATTATTTTATTGATTAATCGGATGAAAACAAAAGAGTTTGTTGGTGTTTTGCTTAATATAACTGTATAAAACCATAAATCACGGTATTATTTATTCATTAAAGTATACTTTAAAAATATACAAGAGACACGTATCGAGTTTATTGATCTGCAATAAATGAATAATTGATTATAAGATGATTATTTTATCGATTAAATGGATAAAAACGAAATTCTTTCTTTGCTGTTTTGCTTATTATAGCTGTATAAAACTAAATCTGTTTATTATTTATGCATAAAAGTTGTTTTTAACAGTTGCATGCTGTTTTTCATTTGATTTAGGCTCAGTGTTTTACACTTTAGTTTTTTTTATTTAACATTAAACACAGGGGAAGCTGAATTCAACAACACCAGTTCTGTATCCTCCATTGCAGGAACAGCTGTGTTTCTTGTCGTCACATGAGCAGTCCAGCAAACCAATAACTGCATTCGCTGACAACAAATTTCTAATAATATTGAGCTTAAAATGGCTTTAAAACTATTAAAAACTGCTTTTATTCTAGCTGAAATAAAACTAATCAGACTTTCTCCAGAAGAACAAATATTAGAGGAAATACTGTGAGAAATATGTGAAATATCACTTGAGAAGAAGCATAAATATTGCATATGCGGGGGTTAATATTTTTGCCCTCAGCTATATGTCTCGGTGTGCTATCGTATTAATAATCTTCTCCCGCCATTCTCCAATCCTATTAAGCCAATGCTCCTCTGGTTAATCTGTGCACAGCACACAGAGACTGCATGATGAAGGGAGTTCTGATGAGCGTGTGCCAGGGATGCTTCTGCTTTTGGCACTGGGTTCTGTACACTTAATTAAACTCCAATGGCCTGGCAGTGGGCAGCGTGTATCTCTCCGTTTGGCGCTGTGCCGTGGGATATGGATAATCCCCTGTACAGTGTTCACCACTACACTGATTGGCTCAAGAAGATATCCATTTCTGTGCTAAACATGTCTTCACCTGTTCCCTTTCTTGTATTGTCTTTATATTATTGGTGTACATTAGTGCTGCATGATACGGGACAAATATGCAGTATTAGAGCTGAGCAATTTGGCATAAAGTCAAAATCTTGATTAATTGACTCACAATTAATGAACGATTATTGATTTATTTATTGTTTACCCTCACTGACAGGTTTTGTACAGTAAATATGCTCACACATTACAAGTGAGAGATTTTTGAATGAAGAGTGCATTACAGCACTATACTATAGGGCCTCAGCGATCCTGCAGGTGGGCTGAGAGAAAATGAACTCTCAATATTATACTGTAATTTGTGGATTACATTAATAATATGCTATATTAAAATGATCAAAGTAATGCACTTTCTCCTGTTCACTGGTTGATTACTTCAAACTCAGTGCAAAAACAGCCTCATGATCACGTCTGCAACTAGTACATGCAAGTCTGTTCATTCATAAACTAGGCGTGAAGTCAAAGTTGTGTATTTTTGTGTGCACTATTTAAAATATCCGCATAGTTGTCCAAATTAATGTCCTGTGAGTGTTGTATAACAGAAGCGCGCTCCTACAGGAGGAACTGAATTACTCAACTAGTCTATTTTTATGATTATTTTTAACTTTTGAGTAACGAAAGCAGTTTAATCTGCTGTTTATCCTACAAACTCTACAAGGATTTCCTATAGATTGATGTTTACTGGATTTCTTTAGGGAATATTTGGTTTTATTTTGATTTAATGTTGATTTATCGTTCAGCCCTAGTCATCTCCTTCCTTTATTTCCTCTTTCCATCAGTGCTTCACCTTCATTGGTTTAAGTTACACCAAATTGTGCTGAACTGCTCTATTTTATGATTATGTTAAACTTTTGAGAAACTAAAGTAGTTTAAAATCTTCTGTTTATCCTACAAATGCTGTAAGGGTTTCCCGAAGACTGATGGGTTTCTTCAGGCATGTTTGGTGTTATGTCAGTATACTGTCATTTATCATCCAGCTATAGTCATTACTTTCTTTAATTCCTCTTTCCATAAGTATCTCACCTCTATTGGTTTAAATTACACCAGATTGCTGTGAACAAGCCTTTTCTTATAATTATTTTCAAAACTTTGATAATTAAGAGTAGTTTAACCCTCTGTTTATCCTACAAACGCTATGAGGATTTCCTATAGACTGGTGTTTCTTTAGGGCACATTTGGTTTTATAGGAATTTAATGTCAGTTTATCGTTCAGCCCTAATCCTGGTTTATTTTCCACCAAATTGTACCAAACTAGTGTATTTCTAATTGTTTTAAAACTTTAGAGTAACAAAAGCAGTTTAATCTTCTGTTTATCCTACAAACGCTATGAGGATTTCCTATAAAGTGATGTTTACTGGGTTTCTTCTGTGTGTATTTGGTTTAATGTTGATTAAACGTTGATTTATCGTTCAGCCCTAGTCATCTCCTTCCTTTAATTCCTCTTTCCATCTGTACTTCACCTCCATTGGTTTGAATTACACCAATCGTATTGAACAAGTCTTTTTTTGTTTATTATTTTCAAACTTTTAATAATTGAAAGCAGTTTAATGCTCTGTTATCCTACAAACGCTATGAGGATTTCCTATAGACTGGTATTTCCTGTGTTTTTAGGGCACATTTGGTTTTATATGATTTTTTGTTGTTGATTAATTATTCAGCCCTAGTCATCTCCTTCCTTTAATTCCTCTTTCCATCAGTACTTCACCTCCATTGGTTTAAGTAACACCAAATTGCGCTGTACTGCTCTATTTTTTATGATTATTTTCAAACATTTGAGGCTTAATAGGAAATGAAGGATTAGCTATTACCGCCAGAGTCTTAAATATAGTCCAACTACTGGCCATTCCCACATCCCTCCTTTAAAAGCCCATTCGCTTGATCCTCGTGTTAATTTCTGTAGTGTCGAGTGCATGTTGGCAGCAGCGTAAGAGGATGAAGATGATCCTCCAGTGCTGGTGACGCACACCCTTGAGTTGAGGCTTATTATTATGACACTTTATTAAGGTCTTCCAGACTCCTCAAGTGTTTGAAGCTTCATATCTCCCCGTGGGATATCTCATTAATTCTGATTGAAGGACTCACAGATTCATTTGATGGAACATTTTGTCTCCTTCGTTTCTTTTAGCGAGATTTTCATCTTCTCATTGTGCTCCAAGCCTATTATAAGGCCTTTCTCCATTCGGGGAGTGTTATTGTATGTTTAAACATGCATCAAATTATCTGTAATAGTGCTGCAAAATGTATCTAGGCCTATATATAAGAATAAAATAAAGCTGTTTAATTGATATTTATCCAAATGCACACAAGGATGTATGTGTTCAGGCTTTCACACAGGACGCAGGAAGCAGTGTTTAGTTAGTCAACAAGCAGATTTTTATTTACGCAAATAAATATGTATATATATAAATATACGTCTAAATATAAGTGCTAATATTTGGACTGTGTTCTTAGGGTTTTTTTTGTTCAATAAGTTCATCAGTTTTGTCTTTGGTACTGAATAATCTAATGTGAATGCACAAATATAATATCATAAGGCATCCTATAGGAAATCTGAATATTAAAGAGAAGGTTGAGGGATTTATGCTCATCACTGTATGGATAATTCACACGACTGACAAACAGTTAACTAAAACTACTCGCTTAATAAACTACTAATTAGCTGTTTATTAATAGTTAGTAGTTGGGTTTAGGTTTTGCATAGTATTGGGCATGTAAAAAAGGTCATACTGTGCTAATATAAAAGATCACACATGCGATTTAAAAACTATAAGTGCTAATATACAGCTCATATCTTAATAACAGGCTAGTGAAGCCAGCAGTTCATGCTGTGAACTGTTTCTTACATTAAATTATTATGATGTCCTCCTAAAAGAACTTGTATTTTCTTGACTGAAGCTGATCTTGGCCACTTTAAGTGATGAGTGGATGTGCACTTTTCCCAGCACTGCACCAGCATCTGCGGTTTTCCCACATGCAGAGCTGTTTTCCCCCCAGTAATGGCTTAAATGTTGACATTATGAGAGCTCTTATGTAAGGTGGCTCTCTCTGTCTGTTCATTATTTTAATCCGGGTGCTGAATGGATGTGTTTCCCTGCTGGCTTCCAGTCAGAGATGTGACTTCAGGCCAAATAAGCCTTTTTTCCTTCAACATCGGAGGGTTTCTTAATTCTGCTGTTGACTTTTGGTGCGTTCACACCAGACGCAGATGAAGGGCCAGTGATTTACATGGTAAAGCTGCTGTATGTCAGATTTGGACTCTTCTAAAGTATATAAATATCGTAGTATGTTTGCAGATATTTAGAAACATGCTCTGAACATTCTTGTTTGTCTGAGAAACAATGCTGAAGTCAGATATTCGGCTTTACTGGAACATCTGTCTTTGTTTTGGTCTCTTTAACTCCGCCCACTGCCAGATCAGCCAATAATATCTCAAAACAGCATATTTCACTCATATTTCACGTTCACTCATGAAAGCTTTCGAAGTATGCACAAACACATGCTACATACGGACTGATTAAATAAAATAAATAAATAAAAGTCTTATAAAGACTTTAAAACCTTAACCTATGCAGAAAATAAAGCCTTTGATGAAGTTTTTTCCACAGATCTAATTCATTAGCAGATAGTGTTTACAGCGTTAGCACAGTTTTGAAAATGTGCAAGTGTTTATTTGTGTATTGTATTCCTAGTTTTTATTCTCCATTTGGAAACCCCTTTTAAAATGCTGTAGTTTCTTATTTACAGGGGTGGAAAGAGTACTAAAAACATCAAACTTAAGTAAAAGTACTGTTACTTACCTAAAAATGTTATGCAAGTAGAGTTAAAGTGTCTGTTGTGAATATTACTCAGAGTATGAGTAAAGAGTAGACCTTTCTAAAGTACTCAAGAGTAGTGAGTATTACGCTGTGTAAAGCTGATGCTTTTACATCTAATCTGTGCATGTGTGTAAACGTAACATTCTGTAGTGCATTTAGTTATTGCCCAGCAGGCACACAACATCATAAGACCGTAATAATAGGTTAGCTTTAGGTCGTGATGTCAAGCGACCAAAATTCAATATGTAGTCAGCGTGTAAGAACAACGTTATTTTGATGTCCAATAACAACATCAAGTGCCGTTGATATTTGGGTGATTTTTAGCTTGTGTTGGAAAGTTTCCAAAATCCAACGTCAGAATAAGATCTTAAACTAGCGTCATATTGACCTCAAATTCTGACATTTATTTGTCAGGTATGACAACCAAAATCCAATGTCTGATAGACGTCATCGTGTTAACATCCACACAACGTCAGGCAATGTCATTAGACGGTGATTTTAGGTTGGACGTTGGGTTCTGACGTCAACTCGATTTTCATTTCCAAACAAAATGCAACGTCCCTACGACGCTGGGGTCTAACGTCAATCTGACGTCATGTTGACGTCTTGTGCCTGCTGGGTGTGTAAGGTCAGTTCGGTCATCATACAGTAAACATCCATCATCTTCTCATCAGTGACCTGCATCTACACAGTCTCTGGGTCAATGTGTGTGAAGATTTTGGAGATCTTCTTGGACACTTTTAATGCTTCCAAACAGTTTGCTGTGATTATAAATCACCCATGTGTTGAGGTAGATCAGTATGATGTGATTTACCTTCTATGTGAGATTTAGTAATCACAGGACTGATTCTTCTAATCCCCATAGACAAGATAACATAAAGCAGTGATGCAGGTTGAAGGACAGTAGTGGAGTAAAAGTACCGATACTGCACTAAACATGTGCTCAAGGGAGAGTAAGAGAGCTCATTTTTAAACTACTGAGTAAAGTACAACTCCTGAGAAAAACTACTCAATTACAGTAATCTGAGTATTTATAATTAGCTACTTTCCACCACTGATTATTTATTATATTTAATGATCTGATGTGAGAAATATTCCACCATCTCTTCTTTCTTCAGCCCTTCAACATTTCCAACCGTTTCCAAAACTACTCCAAGAATTCAATTTAACAGCACAGCATGCTGGGTAGACATCTCTGTTCCTCCCTGGCCGTTTCTAGGGCTCGGACAGGCATTGTTAATAAGAGCGGATGCTATTTATCTGCTGTTTTCAGCTCTGAAAGCCATTATACATTGTAAATGAGCAGTTTCTTCTGTATTGTGTATGTATTTGTGGTGGTGAACTGCATTATGGGATGTTGGTCTCTGCTTCTGATGATGAATATTCAACTCTACAGTTTAATAAAGAGACTTTTACTGACATTTTAGTCATTATAAATAATATCAGAGATAATATGTAGAGAAATAAGTCTTTTCACACTTCTTTCACAGTTGAAAGTTGCTGGAGTAAAGATCAAGATCCCATAATCAATTCAAAAGCAGAATCAAACAGGAGAATAAGCCGTTTCCGCTCTGCGGTTGCCATGGCGCCTGCTCAATAGAGCACAGCGGGCCGGAGATGCCCGTATGGTGGACATGATGTCAGATTTAATTGAAGGATATTTCTTTATCTTCATATTATGAGGTCCTGAACCTGCATAATCAGATGAAACCCTGAACACTGAAAGGTTTGAGTTTAATGTGTGATGTTTAATATATGCTTGATAAGAATTAAATAAGTAAATAAGTTTATAAGAATGTTATTTCAATCGATTTAACATTTATTTTATTTTTTAGATTGCATCTCTGGTGACATCAATTACAGTTTAATATATATATTAGTTTATATTCATTTATATTTCAATTGCAAAGGAATTGTTGACCAACACATCAAGTACATTTTATTTTATTCTATTGCATCTCTGGTGATAACATTTTGTTAACGAACACATTAATTACAATTTAATTTATATTAATTTATATACATTTTTATTTTATTTGCAATTGAGTTGTTAGCTAACACATCAACTATACAGTCATGCATTTATTTTATTTTATTAATTAGTAACTTAACTTATGTCTTATCTTATCTTACCTTATCTTAACTCATCTCTTAACTTGACTTGACTTATCTTATCTTAACTTATGTCTTATCTCTTACCTTATCTTAACTCATCTCTTAACTTGACTTGACTTATCTTATCTTAACTTACGTCTTATCTCTTACCTTATCTTAACTCATCTCTTAACTTGACTTGACTTATCTTATCTTAACTTATGTCTTATCTTATCTTACCTTATCTTAACTCATCTCTTAACTTGACTTGACTTATCTTATCTTAACTTATGTCTTATCTCTTACCTTATCTTAACTCATCTCTTAACTTGACTTGACTTATCTTATCTTAACTTACGTCTTATCTCTTACCTTATCTTAACTCATCTCTTAACTTGACTTGACTTATCTTATCTTAACTTATGTCTTATCTCTTATCTTATCTTAACTTAACTTAACTTAGTTTATATATTGTGTCACTGGTGATTGTTTTGTTAACTAACACATTAATTACAGATTAATTTCTATTCACTTTTATATAATATTATTTGTGATGGAATTGTTAACCAACACATCAAGTACATATTATTTTATTTTATTTTCATTCATTCATTTTCCTCCGGCTTAGTCCCTTTATTTATCAGGGGTCACCACAGCAGAATGAACCGCCAACTTATCCGGCTTATATTTTACGCATTGGATGCCCTTCCAGCTGCAACCCATCACTGGAAAACACCCATACACACTCATTCACTCACACACACACACACACACCCACACACACACACACACACACACACACACACACACACACACACACACACACACACACACACACACACACACACTACAGCCAGTTTAGTTGATCAATTCCCCTATAGCGCATGTGTTTGGACTGTGGGGGAAACTGGAGCACCCGGAGGAAACCCACACCAACACGGAGAGAACATGCAAACTCCACACAGAAACACCAACTGACCCAGCCGAGACTCAAACCAGAGACCTTCTTGCTGTGAGGCGATCGTGTTGCTCACTGCGCCACCGTGATGCCCTATATTCCCCTTCTAAGATATTAATATTCTCCCATTTAGGGTAACAGTAGTAAATTGGTTTGGGTAAATATATTTGACTTGTCATTCTCCAGCTAAGGCTGTGGAAACTCAGATTAAAAGAATAGGAAACATTAGTTAGTTAAAAACCCTCTTTGTGGCAAGTTTTGGTTGGCAGTTCATCTCAGGGGTTTGCCCACTTCTGCAATAACAATGCAACACTTTAACTGCTCAGTTTTAAAGGAGACGAACACTTCCTCTAACATGAGCCATGTGTTAATAAACTACAAACAAGCCACAGCCATATCACCCTGCAGCCCAGGAGCGGTCCCTCACTGAAGCTGAGCAGGGCTGAGACTGGTCAGTACCTGGATGGGAGACCACATGGGAAAAAACTAGGCTGCTGTTGGCAGTGGTGTTCATGAGGCCAGCAGGGGGCGCTCAACCTGCGGTCTGTGTGAGTTCTAATGCCCCACTATTGTGAAGGGGACACTATACTGTCAGTGAGCGCAGTCTTTCTGGTGAGACATTAAACTAAGCTCCTGACTCTGTGCCTATTAATAATCCCATGGCACTTCTGGTAAAGAGTAGGGGTGTAGCCCCAGTCTCCTGGCCAAATTCCCTCCATCAGCCCTTACCCATCATGGCCTCCCAATCAGCCCCATCCACCTAATCGGCTCTATCACGGTCTCTCCACTCCACCTGTAGCTGGTGTGTGGTGAAGCACTGGCGCCGTTGTCCTGTGGCTGCATCCAAGTGGAGCTGCACACTGGTGGTGGTGTGGAGAGACCCCCCTCATGATTGTGAAGGGCTTTGGGTGTATGGCTATACACAATAAATGCACTATATAAATACACATGACATTTACAAAAATGATATAATATGTGCATAGATTATTTAATTATTTATTTAAATATTAAGAATTTTAGATGCTGATGTTATACAGACTCATTTGTGTGTCTGTCTTGATGGTGAGCATGTGCTCCTGCTTTTCTTTTTCAGCTGCTGTCTCCTTTCCTCATCACTGCTCCTCATGTGTGTTTTCCTCTGTGTTTGTGTGTGTTTGTGTGTGTGTGTGTGTGTGTCAGTTTAGTAAATATTCTAGCATTCAGAGTGAGTTGTGAATGTTCCTGCTGGAATTAGATTTGAGTGGATGTGGCTGACGACAAGTAATTGAGTTGAAAATAACTCCCTGTGGGAATGAGTCTTCAATCTCGTACAGGAAAATCTTAAAGGATAACTTCACTATTATATGGAGGAATACAGCTGATAAATGATGTTTCTCAGATTGAGGAATTTCTCTCAGTATTTCCTCTAATATTTGTTCTTCTGGAGAAAGTCTTATTTGTTTTATTTCAGCTAGAATAAAAGCAGTTTTTAATAGTTTTAAAGCCATTTTAAGCTCAATATTATTAGCCCCCTTCAGCAATATTAGTGTTGGATTCCTTCTATCGTTCGATTGTTCGTTTGTTCTATCTATCGACTGTATCTACTGTATATATCTATAATTCGTTAGTTCATTCTATCATTCATTCTGTCGTTCTATCTATCACTTCTTCAGTCTATTATCCACTCATTCATTTGTTTCACATCTATCGTTAGTTCTATCCATCAATCGTTCTATCCCATCATTCTGTTCATCATTTGTTCGTTTTATCTATCCTTCATTCGTTTATTCTCTTTATCGTTTGTCCGTTCATTCATTCATTCATTTTATCGTTCATCATTTGATCTGTCCATCTCTCTTTCTGTCTATCTCTCTCTATCTCAGATTTATATCTCTCTATCTATCAAACTTGCAATGTTTAAGTGAAAATAGCATCATGTTTTAACCCTCAAAGCTTTCAGAGTCTGATCAGTAACATTTCTTTAATTAGTAAGTGTGCAGAAGGGATTTAATGAATTAAACAGTTCAAGTAAATAAATATTGAAAAAACAAGACTAGATAAAAGCATCGCGTCTTAAAATGACTGTGTTGATTTCAGACTTATCCACATTAGTGTAGCTCAGGAGAGTTTTCAAACAGAATATGTTCATGTCGAGATTAAAAAGATGATTTATTTTTAATGCTGCAATATTTACTAGTCTAACTTATCAAACAGCGTCTGTGTAGCCCCATGTGTTCTTACACAGGTCAGTATTAGCTAAAAACATCATGTTCAGTGGGTGTGTTACTTAAATTCTTTCTTTTTTTCTCACAGAGAAAGTATTTTGACAGCTGTAGCTTAAGTTTCAATATATCCAGCATTTTTTGTATGTATTCTTCATGTCAAAACAGACCATGAGCCAAGTCTGCCCACCCTGCACTCCAGTAAAACAGTTAACAGTGCTGATTTGATCAGATAGGCCTGACACTTTGAACATGTGCTTTTCTGTGATTTATATAGTGCGATATGAAATCTTTTTCACCAGCTGGCTTGAAAAGCTCGTCAAGAGTTCATTATATCTGCAGGGATTTTTTTGAGTAACGCTTTATTTTAGATGGTCTATTTGAGTATTAGTAGACTGTCTGCTTAACATCTGCTTATACTGCTCCTTCAACAGACATTTCACTGACTAGAAGAGACTGTGCAAGTACATGTCAACTTGTCACAGTACTTGTCAACATGTCACTAACCCCAACAGTCTACTTATAATCTGATGAGAATTAGTTGGCATGTAGATGCAGTGTAACTTAAACTCAACAAACAGATCATCAAAATAAAGTGTGAGCGATTTTTGTAGTACAGTGAATCTGTATAAAATATAATAAGCAGATTTAAACAATGATACAACATAGAAAAAAGAGCTTTATATTTGATGTGGAGTCTTAATAGTCAGATATTGAAACATCAACAGTAAAAATAACACTTCACAGTCTTTAGTATGTGAGTAAAATGCAATGCATCATTGTTAAAGCTAATAAATACTGTTCTCTCTAACAGGAAAAAAGCACATGCACATTATGAACTCCATAATGGCTAAACTCTGCAGTTAATCTACAAATTTCATGAGTTTCAAACTCATCATCTATAATCTCAACTTGACATTGTGCGTCCTTCAATGTAACTATATTTATTTATTTATTTATTTATTTGACTATATATATACAGATATTCCAAAAACTCATGCAAGTTTATTCAAGCTCTGTTATCAGCAGCACAACATGTTTACATCCTTTCCTTCTGTGAGCTCAGACACTTGCTGTAGTCCTGAAGTAAAGCCGGTGACTCTAGGTTTGATTGTAGAGTTGTGTAAATAACAGCTGTTGTGTCGTAGTGTGGTCTGTAGTGTTTGCTTCAGTGCTGAAGAGAGAGCTGTGTGTCCATCCACTTATTCTTATGCACGATTTGTAATATTGCATGACAAAATGCAGAAGGAAAATGCTAAGATGTGCAAACGTTTTGAAAATGCGCATCATAAACATACAGTATACACACAACAGTGTATAAACTATTTATCCAATAAAAAATGCACACAAGCTCTGCTGTAGTGAGTAAAGTCTGAGCTTCATCAGTGTGTGTGCTCCAGTGCTGTAGTTTCTGTTGATTTATTCGAGAATATATTATGCGATATTCCAGTTTTGCTCAATAATTTAATTAGCATCTTTAGATTTACACACAGCTATAGTGCTCTAAGTATATGCATTGTGCATCTTGTAATCCACACACACTGTGCTGTTTGTTTTGCAGTATCTGGAGGGGCCCGAATGTGAACTGCGTGGACAGCACTGGATACACTCCTCTACACCACGCGGCTCTAAACGGACACAGGTGAGACTCAAAGACAGCTGATTCCCTTTTACCTGTCTCCACCTGCTCACCTGATGTGTTTTTCCTGATTGGTTAGTTCTCTGATTGCTGATCCATTTACACTTGACCACATTCAGTTCAGTTCATCTGTATTTCTCTAGTGCCTCTACACTGTAGGTTGTGTGTCAGCAGCTGAACACTGAAGTTCTAGTAAACTGAAGCGGTTTCAGTCCAGTGTTCAGTTCAGTTCAGAGTGGTTTAATCTTCACTGCTGAAAGTCCAAACACTGAAGAGCAAATCCATCCATGTGCAGCTCCACAAGGCCCAAACCAAACAAGCCAGTGGAGGAACAAACTTCACCGATTGACCAAAGTGAAGGAGAGAAATCTGGAGAGAGACCAGGCTCAGTTGGACACCACCATTTCTCCTCTGGCTAAACTACCTGTGCAGGGCTGCAGTCTTGGTACCGGAGGCTGGAGAGCGCTGGACGTCCATCATGGAGAAGCTGCTGGTGTGAGTAGGTCACCGGCGAGTGTCCAGGCTGACCCACAGGATCAATGCAGAGACTCGTCTGTCACTGGGGGCTTTCAGAAATCTCATGCTCCCCACTCCTCCATGACCACCACAGCATCTGCTCAGGATACGGCCTGGTCCAGGATTATGGAGACCTCTAGAAGTCCTCTATGGTTGGCATCATCTCTTCAAAGATTTTGAATCACGTCAATGGTGCTGCACATCTCTAGAGGAATAGAAGTTATATAAACAAACATGTAAAGCACAGGAGTGTTTCTAACAGAATGTCTGCTGCATTAAGACAGGAGGAGTGTGTCCTACGGGTGGTTTGTCAAGCCCACTCACCTGCATGGAGCACACACACTCATCATACTGTTATGTGCTGTAATCTTTAATCTAGATTTGAACTGAGAGAGTGTGTCTGAGCCTCAGACATCATCAAGAAGGCTATTCCAGTGTTTAGGAGCCATAAATGAGAATCCTTTAGTGGACTTTGCTATTCTGGGTACTACCAGATGCCCTGAGTTTGAAGATCTTTGAGATTCTAGTCTTCAAATCCAGCGCTATATGCAAGTTCATCGAGGTTACGTCGACTAAAAAGCATCACCATATTCATCACCATAAAAATACACCATATTTTATTTAATAAATATTGTTATTTACAGAAACGTAAGCTGTATATCTTATTTGGCTTTAAGATTATTGTATATGCACCCTGTAAAACATTATTATAAGCACAATGCTTTGTGATTACTTTATAGGGGAAATGAAACATCTATTTTTGTTGTGCAGACAACTGTACAGGGTGTAAAGTCAATTTAAAACATCAACTAGGGTAATTAGGGTAAAGTTAGGGTAATTAGGCAAGTCATTGTATAACAGTGGTTTATTCTGGAGACAATCCAACTCTAATATTGCTGAAGGGGGCTAATAATATTGAGCTTAAAATGGCTTTAAAACTATTAAAAACTGCTTTTATTCTAGCTGAAATAAAACAAATAAGACTTTCTCCAGAAGAACAAATATTAGAGGAAATACTGAGAAATTCCTCAATCTGAGAAACATCATCTGGGGAATATCTGAAGAAGAATTAATAATAATAATTGTGTCTTCATCTGTGTGTGTCAGTGAGGTTGTGGAGCTGCTTCTGCGTAATGAAGCTCTGACGAACATCGCTGATAATAAAGGCTGCTTCCCTCTGCATCTGGCGGCCTGGAAAGGAGACCAGCGCATCGTCAAAATGCTCATCCATCAGGGGCCATCGCACCCTAAACTCAACGAACAGGTCTGACACTCACACACACACACACAGTCCTGAACCCACACCTGTGTGTGTGTGTGTGTGTATCTGTAGAAACATTTGTGTACTACTAGCCCTGCATAAACCGACAGAATTAATCTACAGTGTGCTTCAGACTTAACATTAACCCTTGTGTGCTGTTGGGTCGTTTTCATCCACTCTGGGCTGATTTTGAGTCTTAATTTGACCTCAGCTTTCTCTGTGTTTCAGCAGATGTGATGATTTTAGCTGACAACTCTTATTTTTATGCATATTTTGGGAAAATGCTTTGAAAGTTTGTATGAACTCAGCAACACACTCAGACTGACTCCCCTTTGGTGATGTTTGGGGCTGTTTTTACCCCATTGACTTCCATTATAAACACATTTATTGCTTGCCAAGCCATGACAGCAGATAATCATGCATTCTGGAGTGTTGCTGTTGATTAAAAATGCTTGAATGCACGCGAATAGAAAAACAACTCACAAATTGAGCAATGGTTTGACAGCAGTAATGAACTGTTTGTTCATCACTGACCACTTGTGAAGCCTTCACTGCTGTAATGTTGTGGTTTTACTGTTAA
Organism: Danio aesculapii; assembly: GCF_903798145.1. NCBI lineage: Eukaryota > Metazoa > Chordata > Actinopteri > Cypriniformes > Danionidae > Danio > Danio aesculapii. The sequence goes on from NC_079457.1 coordinate 49,490,979, forward strand.
AACATGCAATCTGCAGCTATTTTAATATGTTAATATGTCCTGTCTGCAGTGTTTTGAGTCTGAGAGTCAGAATACAGCTGCTGTCCATCTCTACTGTAGATACTGCGGTTACTGACCCTCTCTGAGATCAGCAGTGGAGCTCTGCAGGACGTTGACTAGTGAGGGAGCGTGTGTGCGTGTGTGCGTGCGTGTGTGTAAAGTCTGTAGTTTCAATGTTGTTTCTTTTGACTCATCTCCAGAATAGCAGCAGTTTATCAGTCGAACAGTTGCTTCCTCTTCTTCACACTGCTCTCATTTACACTCTAAAGCTACACATGAGTTCAGTGACTGTCAGATTTCATAGCTGCCGTTTTTAACCCATAACATGTCTTAGAGTGTTTCAGATGGTCTGCGCTGGGTTAATGTTGAGCAGAGAGTGTGTTTAGTGAATCAGTACAGCAGTGTGTGTGTGTGTGTGTGTGTGTGTTGCAGATTAACCACATTCACAGACGTAATCAATAACTGCTGATGAATAACTGGGTTTTAATGTAAATTTGGATGGAAATGCAAAGTGTTTTTCTGGTGTGGGGATTTAGCATGCTTCATTCAGCATGAATAGAAACTACAGACTGAATTACAGTAGGCAGAACAGTTGAATTGAGAAACGCTGCATGCTGTTGTATTTTTCAATTGTGTTTGCAATGTTTGGTTACAGATTTCTGTTTTGTTATTATAGTGTACTTACATTAAGTTAAAATAAAGTTAAGTTAAAATAAAATTCACTTTAAATAAATAAATAATGTAATTAAAATTTAGAAGAAATGTTTTCAGACCTTTATAGAATCAAATCTAATAGTCCTTTAATAGTCATTCTATGTAGTCATTCTATGTAGTCATTCTATGTAGTCGTTCTATGATAGTCGTTCTATATAGAGTCGTTCTATATAGTCATTCTATAATAGTCATACTATGTAGAGTCGTTCTATATGGAATCGTTCTATATAGAGTCTTTCTATAGTAGTCGTTCTATATAGAGTCGTTCTATATAGTAATTCTATAATAGTCATACTATGTAGAGTCGTTCTGTATAGAATCGTTCTATTTACAGTAATTCTATAATAGTCATTCTTTAATAGACGTTCTATATAAAGTTGTTCTATAGTCGTTCTTTAATAGTTCTATATGGAGTCGTTCTTTGATAGTCGTTCTATATAATGTTGTTCTATATAGTCCTTCTTTAATAATTTTATATAGAGTCGTTTTATGATAGTCGTTCTATAAAAGTTGTTCTATATAGAGTCGTTCTATGATAGTCGTTCGTTAATAGTCGTTCTATATAAAGTTGTTCTATATAGTCCTTTTTTAATAGTTTTATATAGAGTCGTTTTATGATAGTCGTTCTATAATAGTTGTTCTATTATGGTCATACTATGTAGAGTCGTTATATATTAGTTGTTCTATATAGAGTCGTTCTTTAATCGTCATTCTATATAAAGTCATACTATGACAGTTGTTCTATAATGGTCATTCTATAATAGTTGATCTGTATAGTCGTTCTATAATTGTCTTTTTACGTAGAGTCGTTTTATATAGAGTTGTTCTTTAATAGTTGTTCTGTAATTGTCGTTCTATAATATTTGTTCTCTGATAGTCATACTATAGAGTCGTTCTCTATAGAGTCATTATATATTGAGCCGTTCTATTATAGTCATTCTAAATTGAGTCGTTTTATATAGTTGTCCTATATAGTCATTCTCTAACAGTCTTTCTATATTGAGTCGTTCTATAATAGAGTATAGATTTGTCATTTAATATTTTACGTTTACAAACTGTAACTTTCTTACTAATACATTTTAAATATATATATATATAATGTTATATTAAAATATGATCTTAAATGTTATAATAAAACATGTTACATTCTGCTATATTAGATAGTGCTCGTTATATTTCATATTTTATATTAATATTTTATATTATTGACAGTAGGAATATGGAAAAATGACATATATAGATGTACTTAACATCAATACAAATACATTTTAATTGAGTTACAAAGTCATTCTAGGTGTTTAGAAACATGTAATGAACTGTTAACGAACAGTCATAACCACCGTCTTTCTTTTTTCACACTAATAAGCTAACATTATACTAGGATATGACTGCAAACATGAGGATAATAGGATGTTTCACACACACTGAGTTATAATCATTAATAATACATGTAAACAGTAGCTCTGTAACCTTTAAGAAACACATCTATAGCCCTGCATAAATGCGGTTTGGTGATTTGCTTTGTTAATGGTGTTTACAGCATTCTTTGTTTTCACTGACCGTCCTTTTCTAAAGCTGTTGTTTATTTATTTATTTATTTATATGTGAGTAAATGCATCTGAATATTCATGTGCACCTGTACCGGGCTCATTATTATCACTCAGGGTTGCTTTGTATTGTCTGAGATTTCCCCAGAGGAAAGCCGACAGCGTTTGTCTCTCGTTTTGCATAATTTGAAGAGACTTTCATGCATTTATTCTCCTGCTGTGACGCATTGAGGGTTATTCAGACACATCATCATGCTTTTCATTTAACAGCTTCTCCTACTGATTTCTCTTAGCATCAAATGTCTGAAAAGGAAATGAAACAGCAGCCAAAAATCATTCACTGTTGCTTTTTTGTTGATTCATTATTATGTACTGAAGAGATCATGATGTGGATTTGGGTTTCCTTGAGGATCATTAACAATGACGATCATTTAACGAACAGAAAACCGCGCAGATATTTGTAATAATGATTATTTAATTATTAAATAATTAAATAATAATTTTTCAGTCCATTAAAGGCTTGTCATTAGAAGGATGCTGTTTCTGATTGACTCTTGTATTATTCTATAGCTAAAGTATTAATGATTAATGAGTGATTTTGTGAGTATAGTCATTAAAAATGTCAAACAAAAATATATAAAACATTAAAACAAAACATTTAACTTTCATTTAAGGCTGACAATACAAATCCAATTAGATCCGCTTGTTTGGTAAACAAAGTAAGTCTCTCATATAATAATAAACACTTGCAGATTAGTCAGTAATATTACTGATGTTAATGTAAAAGCTGAATAAATGTATTTACAGCACGTGTGTCTGCTTTACATGTGGACTGCATATCATGCATTATTTCAAGCTCTTAATATAAAGCATGATGCATGTTTAGGACTAATTGGATTATGCTCTTTCCCTGCAGCGGCTCATTCAGATCACATTCTGTTATAGTACATTAGTCATACAGTGCATGACTGTGTATGTGACGTAAAATCAGACTGAATTAGAGTCATTCTATATAGTCGTTCTGTATAGAGTCGTTCTATATAGAATTGTTCTATAATAATCATTCTAAAATAGTCATTCTATATGGAGTCGTTCTATAAAGTCATTCTATATGGAGTTGTTTAATGAAGTAATTCTATGTAGAGTCGTTCTATAATAGTCATTCTATATAGAGTCGTTCTATATAGAATTGTTCTATAATAATCATTCTATATAGAGTCATTCTAAAATAGTCATTCTATATGGAGTCGTTCTATAAAGTCATTCTATATAGTCATTCTGTATAGAGTCATTCTATATAGTCTTTCTGTATAGAGTCATTCTATATAGTCTTTCTGTATAGAGTCATTCTTTATAGTCTTTCTGTATAGAGTCATTCTATATAGTCTTTCTGTATAGAGTCATTCTATATAGTCTTTCTGTATAGAGTCATTCTATATAGTCTTTCTGTATAGAGTCATTCTATATAGTCTTTCTGTATAGAGTCATTCTATATAGTCTTTCTGTATAGAGTCATTCTATATAGTCTTTCTGTATAGAGTCATTCTATATAGTCTTTCTGTATAGAGTCGTTCTATATAGTCTTTCTGTATAGAGTCGTTCTATATAGTCTTTCTGTATAGAGTCGTTCTATATAGAATTGTTCTATAATAATCATTCTATATAGAGTCATTCTATAATAGTTGTTCTATAAGAGTCATTCTATAAATCATTCTATAATTGTCATTCTATATAGTCGTTCTATAATAGTTGTTCTATAAAGAGTCATTCTAAAATAGTCGTTCTATATAGAGTCGTTCTATAAAGTCATTCTATATAGAGTCGTTCTATAAAGTCGTTCTATATCGTATAGTCGTATAGTTAGTCATAGTCATTGGTATTATAGAGTCGGTCTATAAAGTCATTCTATATGGAGTCGTTCTATATAGTCATGTAGTTAATCATAGTCATTGGTATTATAGAGTCGTCTATATAGTCATTCTATATGGAGTCGTTCTATATAGTCGTATAGTAATAGTCATTGGTATTATAGAGTCGTCTATATAGTCATTCTATATGGAGTCGTTCTATATAGTCGTATAGTAATAGTCATTGGTATTATAGAGTCATCTATAAAGTTATTCTATATGGAGTTGTTCTATATAGTCATGTAGTTAATCATAGTCATTGGTATTATAGAGTCGTCTATATAGTCATTCTATATGGAGTTGTTCTATATAGTCGTATAGTCATAGTCATTGGTATTATAGAGTGGGTCTATAAAGTCATTCTATATGGAGTTGTTCTATATAGTCGTATAGTCATAGTCGTTGGTATTATAGAGTGGGTCTATAAAGTCATTCTATATGGAGTTGTTCTATATAGTCGTATAGTCATAGTCGTTGGTATTATAGAGTGGGTCTATAAAGTCATTCTATATGGAGTTGTTCTATATAGTCGTATAGTCATAGTCGTTGGTATTATAGAGTGGGTCTATAAAGTCATTCTATATGGAGTCGTTCTATATAGTCGTATAGTCGTTGGTATTATAGAGTGGGTCTATAAAGTTATTCTATATGGAGTTGTTCTATATAGTCGTATAGTCATAGTCATTGGTATTATAGAGTCGTCTGTAAAGTTATTCTATATGGAGTCGTTCTATATAGTCGTATAGTCGTTGGTATTATAGAGTGGGTCTATAAAGTTATTCTATATGGAGTTGTTCTATATAGTCGTATAGTCATAGTCATTGGTATTATAGAGTCGTCTGTAAAGTTATTCTATATGGAGTCGTTCTATATAGTCGTATAGTAATAGTCATTGGCATTATAGAGTCATCTATAAAGTTATTCTATATGGAGTCGTTCTATAAAGTCATACTATATGGAGTCGTTCTATAAAGTTATTCTATATGGAGTCGTTCTATATAGTCATTCCATATGGAGTCGTTCTATATAGTCATTCCATATGGAGTCGTTCTATATAGTCATTCCATATGGAGTCGTTCTATATAGTCGTATAGTAATAGTCATTGGTATTATAGAGTCGTCTATATAGTCATTCTATATGGAGTCGTTCTATATAGTCATTCTATATGGAGTCGTTCTATATAGTCATTCCATATGGAGTCGTTCTATATAGTCATTCCATATGGAGTCGTTCTATATAGTCATTCCATATGGAGTCGTTCTATATAGTCGTATAGTAATAGTCGTTGGTATTATAGAGTCGTCTATATAGTCATTCTATATGGAGTTGTTCTATATAGTCGT
>NC_079457.1:49511529-49534029 GCF_903798145.1 Danio aesculapii
TGCCATAATCCAGTGCAAGAGCATGAATAAATGAGGAACAGTTCAAATAAAAACATGAATGTCCAATGTCAAAATGAAGAGAGTTTCTCCTTAAAGCAAGTCAAATAATCTGCCAATGGGGGAAGTAAAAGAGAAAAAACAAGCTTACTCTGCTTCCCCCATTGGCAGATTATTCTGCTTATTTAAGGAGAAACCAAGTTAAAGGGTGTTACAGATTCTATATACAGTACTGTCTGTGCAGGAGAAGTGAAGCAGCAGCAGCAGCAGCAGCAGATGAGTGAGCTGGTGTCTGCTGCAGCTCAGTCTCCAGTGGAGGAGTCTCCATATGAAGCTCTGTTTGAGGCTCTGTCCTCCTGCCACTCTCTGGACAGCCTGACCAGCGGGAAATCCTCCGACAGAGACTCCGGACGGCCCGACAGCGACGCCGGCAAGGTGCAGCACTCTTTACTTTAATACAAATGGGAAGATTACACCCCCCTGAAGAATCTGTTCAGCTCTCTTGTGTGCTGTTGGGTCGTTTTCATCCACTCTGGGTTGATTTTCAGTGCTAATTCGGCCTCATCTCTCTCTGTGTTTCAGCAGATGTGATGATTTTAGCTGATGAATCTGATTTTGACTCATATTTTGTGAAAATGCTTAGTAAGTTTTCTAAAACTCAACAATACCTTTATCTTCAGACTGACTCTCCTTTGGTGATGTTGGGGCTGTTTTTCCCCATTGACTTCCATTATAATCACATGTATTGACTGTAAAGCCATGACAGCAGATAATCACGCATTCTTGACTCTTCCTTGTTTTTCCTCTTGGGAAGAGGGAACATTTATAATTATTATTGATTATGATTAGTTTTTAATACGTGTGTGTTTTATATATTCTAGTTGTACGTAACTGTAATAAAGCTGCACTTGTTAATCTATAATATTATCTGAAGAGTGATTGATCATTAATGAATACATAATTAATAATACACATTCGTTATGCATTTCTTGGCAACATTACAGACACAGGTAATGCATTATATTACCTGCTACAACAGTTGTTCATTCATTAATACATTACAGATGTTTCATTATTTATTAACCCTTGTGTGTTAGCAGATTGTTCTTGTCTTTTTATAAAACCTATCAATAATCCCACTGAATGATAGAGGTGAGTTACTTCATTATTGAATTATCTGCATTAAAAAGTAATTCATTACTAATTACATCATTGAAAATTATATTGAAGTTACTTTTCTAATGACTTTGTCTGAAAACTTGCTCAATAAGTAAATATGTTTACTAATAATGATAAAAATACATAGAAATCTCAACACAGAGAAAGACAACTCTGCATTCTTTACATTATGAGTGTTTAACTTGTGTATATATTAAAAAAACAAATTCTCATTGACACAATGCTTATTTAATTCTGTATTTAATTGTTAGAAATATCGAATATACTTGAGTTGAAGACTCAGTTGATAGATACTTTATTCATCCCAAAGACACACACATATGCACACAGTTACTCTGCTTTTTCCCTTGTTTCTCAGTCATGTGCCATCATCTTGATAAATATAATCTTTTAAAATAGGAAAATAGGATTATTCAGAAACTGCACTTCCTCTGCTTCTCTGAATTGATTTATACAGGGCTGTTAGGTTTATTTAAGCAAGTGTAATTAACTAATGAAATGAGCTAAAATGAAGCCAAAAAATTATTAAATTTATTTCAGTTAATAATAGAAATAAATTACAATTATCGTGTACTTAATATTAAAAATGAATATTAAAAATATCATTATTAAATTATTTATTGTTATTTTATTTATTATTATATTATTTATTATTTTATTTTATAGTTAATTAAACTCAACACTTTTCAATGGTCTTCATAGGGTTTATTGTTTCCTCCACTAGAGGGCGACTTCGAATCATCATCATGATGAAACATTACCTAAAAAAGAAAAGTAACCCATCAGTAATAAAGTAACTCTTAATTTATTCAAATAATTATTAATTACTCATTTCAATGAATGCATGCTATTATATGATTGATATTAAAATTAATAATATTAATCAAATATAATATAATATATTATAATATAATATAATACAATACAATACAATATAATATAATATAATATAATATAATATAATATAATACAATACAATACAATACAATACAATATAATATTATACAATACAATACAATACAATATAATATAATATTATTTATTATTATGGCAACGCGATGGCGTAGTGGGTATCGCTATCACCTCACAGCAAGAAGGTCTCTGGTTCGAGTCCCGGCTGTTGGTGTGGGTTTCCTCCGGGTGCTCCGGTTTCCCTCACAGTCCAAACACATGCGCTATAGGGGAACTGATCAACTAAACTGGCCGTAGTGTATGAGTGTGAATGTGAGGGTGTATGGGTGTTTCCCAGTGATGGGTTCCAGCAGCAGGGCATCTGCTGCTTAAAACATATGCTGGATAAGTTGGTGGTTCATTCCGCTGTGGCGACCCCTGAGGGACTAAGTCGAAAAGAAAATGAATGAGTGAATGTGTTATTATAATTTAATGTAGTTTAATAAATTCCTATTAAATTCAACATTTTATTTAATTAATAACAATTTAAATAAATTAATATGATCTAATTAATATTAAAATAACCTTAATAAATTTGTATTATTTATGTAATAAATGTATATTAATACGTTCATTTTAAATACATTTAATAGTGACTTTGCAGGCTAATGAAACTCAGCCCTTTTCAGTGGCCTGTAAAGTGTGTGTTGCAGTTCAGTTTCCTCCACTAGATGGCGATATTACAGCGTCATCAAAACATTGACTTGAGGGAAGGAGAGACTTGAGTTTCTGCTGAACTGTTGAGTGAATGAGCTGTGTTTGTGTTCCAGAAAGAGCGTCCTCCAGCTCAGAGTCAACCGGCTCTAGAAGAGGATCTCAGCTCAGAGGTAAACCTGTTTACACACACACACACACACACACACACACACACACACACACACACACACACACACACACACACTGTTTACTTCACATTTCACCTAAATCAACTTACGTCTGGAATTATTCATGAATACCTCGAGAAGAAGAGTTCAGTGTTTCCTCATCTGTGGATCACGCTGCGGTGTCTAATCTGCTTCCTTCACCGTCTCATTTGATTAAACATGATTGTATTTTCTGTGAAAAGTTTGATTCATGCGTTCATGAGTGTCATTCTGATCAGCAAAATACAGTGCAGTGTTATGGAGGAGGTGTCATGGGTAATATACCAGGGTAGTTTTTGCTATTTAATGAATGTAAGTGATATTTGCATGTCTTTTAGCCAACACTTTGAGGAGTCTTGAGCACAATAATAGCATAATTATAATAATATATAATAATAATAATAATTAATATTAATAATAATAATAATAATAATATATAATAATAAATATATAATAATAATAATAATAATAATAATATATAATAATAATATATAATAATAATATATAATGATGATAACGACAATAATAATAATAATAATATATAATAATAATATATAATTATGATAATAATAATAATAATAATAATAATAATAATAATCATAATAATATATAATGATGATAACAATAATAATAATAATAGTAGTGATTATTAATAATAATAAGAATCATCATTAATGATCAATAATGTGTGTGTGTGTGTGTGTGTGTGTGTGTGTGTGTGTGTGCGTGCGTGAGTGAGTGAGTGGTTATTAATTCTGAATTTAATAATTCTATTTTCAGTTTTTCAGTGACTCGTTTGTTTCGTTTAGTTTTAGATTTTAGTTTTAGTTCAGTTAATGAATATGTTTTTAGACCAATAGTTTTGACAAATTAAGAATATGTGTATTTATATAAAGCATTTGACGCCATCTACTGGTGTTTTCTAAACAGCCGCACCTTAGATAATCTACCACAGAACGAGTGCTTATTATTCTGAAAACAGGTGTTTATTTTTGTTAATTTTTAATTTAATTTCACTTATTAGATTAGTTTAGTTTAGTTTAGATTAGTTTAGTTTTAGCTTTTCTTTTATTGAGATTTAAAAACACTTCCAGCTAGCAAAATCATTTATGAGCCACTAGTTTTGTCTTTGTTTTGTTTGTTTACTAGATAAACATTTTTGGCAAAATAGGAAATTATTGAACACTCTTTATGTTTCTATATTAAAGATGTTTGTCTATATAATCCTGATCTGTTATGATGCGTTTGGCGCCATCTACTGGTGTTTCTCTAAATAGCCGCAGCTCATATTTTACCCCACAGAAACTGTGCTGATTAACTCTGAAATCTTTATTTTGGCTCATTATTATTTCATTTCAGTTAGTTTTTTCGTGTTAGTTTAGTTTTTCATTTATTGTGCTTTAACAAATATTAATAATTCCTTTTAGCGAAATGTTTTTGCATCAATAGTTTTACTTTAGTTTGTGTTTTTGATCAATTAAGAAAATATAGAACATGTTTTATATTCATGTAGAAAAGACTGAAGCGTTTGGCACCATCTACTAGTGCTTCTGTAAACAGCGAGGGGTCAGTTTACATCACAGAGCGAGCGCTTATTAACTCTGAAAATCATTCCTGTTAATTATTATTTCACTTCTATTAGTGACTCTTGTTAGATTCAGTTTCAAATTTTTACAGTTTCACTTAAGAAGAGTTTTGAGCATCACAGTGGGTAGCACAATCACATCACAGCAAGAAGGTCTCTGGTTTGAGTCCCGGCTGGGTCAGTGTGTGTTTCTGTGTGGAGTTTACATGTTCTCCCCGTGTTGGTGTGGGTTTCCTCCGGGTGCTCCGGTTTCCCCCACAGTCCATACACATGCACTATAGGGGAACTGATCAACTAAACTGACCATAGTGTATGAGTGTGTATAGGTGTTTCCCACTACTGGGTTGCAGCTGGAAGGGCGTCCGCTGTGTAAAACATATGCTGGATAAGTTGGTGGTTCATTCCGCTGTGGCGACCCCAGATTAATGAGGAGACTAAGCCGAAAAGAAAATGGTATTTGGGCTATAAGTTTCAGTTTTGTTTGACTGAAGTAACCTTGTTGCACAGACAGCGTGGAGAGCAGAGGAATGCGTATTGCGGTGGTGAATCTGTCTTTCCTCTCACTGACTGCTGTTTTCCGCACGTCTGCACAAATCAAACAGCGTCCTCATCAATATTAATGCTCTGCAACACACACCGCAAACACACACACACACACACCCGTCCGTCTGACAGAACAAAACTAACACACTGCAGCACCGTCAACACTTCACTTTCTGTTTTAGCAAACGCTCACGATGCAGCACAGAGATCTCTATACTCTAATAAGAAATAACCTCAGATTTGCCTGTAGTTTACTGGTAAAACTGTGGTAAGACTTTATTCTGATGGTCTATTTGAGTGTTAGTAGACTGTCTGCTGAATATCTGCTGATTCTGCTCCTTCAACAGACATTTCACTGACTGATATAACTTACACTAACCCCAACAGTCTACTTATAATGAGAATCAGTTGGTATGTAGATGCAGAGTAACTTAAACTCAACAAACACACCATCAAAATAAAGTGTGAGCAAAAATATTGTTCAGAACATTTTAAACATGCACTGTAAGCGACCATATCTCATTAACTAATTTATCCTGTGAACACAGCAGTGTTTTTGCAGCACTAATATCTACACATCATAGCTTTGTAACACAGACTAAAACATAACCGTAAGTGTGTGTGGATGAGTAAGTCATATAGCAAACCACTGATAATCACCTCTCCCACAAGCTGAGAAACATAATAATTCGGTGCTCAGTGTCATTCACACAACTATTAAACCCCATCACTGGAACATGCATACTAATAAAGTACTGCAATAAGCATTATTTACCACCATTAGATGTAGCTTAAAACTCTAATGTACGTCTCTGATGGGGAAAACACTATAAAGGACCATATTAGCATCGACAAAAAGCACAACAAGTGAAGTGTCATGCAGGGAAATCTAGGCTAGTCAATTTATGGTTATAAATATAGAAATATATAGAAAACGAGCCTCCTCCATTCAGCCTCTTTACTTTCTCTTTACTTTTACTCTTTAGTTTACTTCTTTACTTTACTCCTTTACTTTGCTGGAGTGAGGAGTCGGTGGAAACTCCCTCCACTGAACACATCCATCAGCCCACATATTTAATCTCCTTTATTAAACACACAGATTTGATCTAAACTATTTCTAAATTCAGTTTTAATCTCCAGCAGAGGAATAAATGATCAATAATAATGAAGTGTGGTCAAAACACTGAGTTATATCCACACACACGTCCTGTTCTGATGACCCATATGGTGATGCAGACGTCTCCAAAACCCCACAGCTGGACAAATCTACACGTGTGTTTATTAAAACAGATATAAATCTGCAGATAATCAATAATACTGCTGATAATAATCACATTATACAGATGCAGATGGTCATGACTGAACTGAAGAAGCCCCCCGAGGTGAAGAAGGTCTGGAGGCAGTGCTGTTTATATTGATGGAGAAAAACCTTTAATTGTTGGTCTGAAAATATCAACAAATCACACCAAACACACCTTGCACCTTATTGCGCCGGGTGACCCAGACTCTATACTGTTAGTTATGAGTTGTGTCTTGATTTGTGTTTCATATGTAGAGCTGTGGACAGTGAAATACGTGATTTATTATCATTTTTAAAGGCCAAAAATGACTCTTTACTCACTGTTTACTCTCCTTCAAGTGGCAAACCTTTCAGAGTTTCTTTATTAAGTTGAACACTGAAGTAGACATTTTGAAGAATGGGTAACCATTGACTTCTATAGTAGGAAAAATAAATACTATGGAAGTTACTGGTTTTCAGAATCCATCAGAATATCTTCTTTTGTCTTAACCAGTAGAAAGAAACTCATAATATGTTTGAAACAAGTAAAGGGAGAGTAAATAATGACAGAATTAGCATTTCTGAAGTGCTTTAAAATGCACATTTATTATTGAATGTTTGACAAAATCTCAATATGAAGAGAGGGCGGGGCATATTGTAGCTCCTCCCCTTTAAAAACATCCAATAGCAATTTGTTTTTCTCACAGCTCTGCCAGTGAGTGCTCGAGCTTAAGTGCATTAAATGAACAGCCAATGAGAAGAAGGGGGCGGGGCATGTCAGACACTAGAGAGCATTTGATTGGTCAGAAGATTTGATGAGAAACTGAAGTATGAAGAAATCATTGATCCATTTAGGCAGAAGAGACAAACTGTAGAGGTTTATATCAGGTTTATATCTTCTAGATGTGAATTTTGTCAGTGTTTTGGATTATAGATATCCTTAACACTAACAGACTGATACTGACATGTAAAATATTGTATTTTAATTGGTCAGGATCTTCAATCTCTCGCTCTCTCTCTCTCTCGTGTAGGCGATTTACACTAACAGCAGTGTGGATGAGCGAATCGAGCCTCTGGAAGAGGAGGATCACACATACGAGCTGCTGGTCACTGCACAGACCAAAACTCCCAACAACACACACAACAAAACTGGTATGCACACACTTTATTTCTGTCTTACACTGTGTCTGAACAACACGCGACACCACAGGATTCCAGCGACAAACAAACTGAAACCTGAAACGTTTAAATAGCAGCCACTGCGCTCACAATGGCATGCTAAAGGTTATCAAAATGACTCTTTATTTCTGAAAACAACACTATATTTATTACTTGTCTAGAAAATGCTTCTTGATTTAGGAGTTTGTAGATATTTGGACTAGAAACAAGACTAAACTTCAAGAAAAATCAAGCATTTTTTTGCAGTGCACGTCTTTTTAATTCTCTGAAGCACACTTAGACTTATATTTTAATCTCTCCTATAGTAAATAGTGCAGTGTGTTTATTAGTGTAGTTTTATCTGTCTGTTGATTAACTGGGAGTCTCTGTCTGCAGATGTGGAGGTCTCTGCAAAGTCTTCCAACAGTGTCCTACCTCAGGTGAGCAGATTCATTTCCAGCTGTGATTTAAAACCTCACTGTATTAGAAGGAAACGAGCGTCCTGACTGATATAAACACACACTGAACTGAGAAGCTACACATAATGTTTGAAGCTCCCGAGACGTGCTCTGAAATGGGCATTTTTATTGGGTGTTTGGCGTAATCTCAACTGAAACATGAGTGGGCGGGGCATATAGTAGCTCCTCCTTAAAAAAACAGACAATAGTGTTTTGAGTGGTTGAGCTCAAGTGTATTAAATGAACAGCCAATGAGAAGAAGGGGGCGGGGCATGTCAGACACTACAGAGCATTTGATTGGTCAGAAGATTTGATGAAAACTGAAGTATGAAGAAATCATTGATCCATTTAGGCGGAAGAGACTAACTGTAGAGGTTTATATCAGGTTTACATCTCTTAAATGTGAGTTGTGTCAGTGTTTTGGAGACTTTAGATTATAGATAAGACTAACAGACTGATACTGGCATCTAGAAAACTGTTTTAATCTCACAGAACATTTAGAAATGCTGATGTTGAACACTTTTATAGCACAGTCTCACATCTGTCACACTGTCTGAACACTATCTAGTGTGCTCTGGACGCGTCATCAGTCAGTGTGCAGCATCTGTTGTGTGTGTGTGTGTGTGTGTGTGTCTGCTATTGCTATTTGTGTGTGTTTGAGCATCAGAGAAAGCAGGACATTCCTGGGTGTATGAATATATTGCTGTTATTTATATATTGGTGTTGTTTTTGCAGCGAAAGACCGCCGCACACATCGACCTGCGACCTCCAGTGTCCGACACACACACACTGCAGCCGCCTGCACCTGCGTTCAGCTCCGGTAAGAGAAAGAGAGAGAGAGTGTGTAAGTGAAGGACCAAGATTGATTCTATGTAGGACCAAAGCCTTAGATAAATAACAATGATTAATTAATAACATCATCCAAATGAACATTCTCATGCACAAGCTCTAGTGTGAGCGCAGGTTTATACTGTATTTGGGGATGTGTGTTTTGAGAAAGTATAATGTTCTGCATTCATTTCATTTCATTTCTACAGAAGCTTCACTCTCCGTTTCTGAAATTGATGGCGTTTGTATGTGAAAACTTTGGCTTTGTCTCACAAAACTCTTCCATTACTCAGAGAAAGCGGGGTGTTCACTATACTTCATTTAATATACTTCTCATATACTTTTATCTTAATTGATTTGCTCCCTCAGATTTCCCCCATAAGTAAGCAGATGTTTCTATAAATGTTGAGTTAGATCGCTAATATATTATGTGTATTTAGCAGTCACTCACTGAAATCTAGTGTTGGCTTGTTTGGTCTCATCGGTAAACAGTCTCCACATTTCAGCAAGTAAATGTTAGGTTTCTTCAGAAATTCAAGTCTTTTTTAACACATATATGTTCCTCATGAAGGTCAGTGCTTACTTCAGCTACACTGTTGTTTTACATTTTATTACTCTCCAATAAATTTAACAAACACTAATCTTTTCCAATGAAAAAAAGCAACCAGTTAAAATGTTGTTTACCTTATAAACTCAATGAATTAAAGGATCACTGATAAAAATGTAGGGTTATTGTTTTCTAGACTTCAGCGTTAACCTGAACACTAGCTGGTCACTTGTTAACTTATGTGTCTTTTTGAGATCCCCAAGAAATTTGGAGAATCACTATAGTTAACATGTAGTTTGTTTGCTAAACGTGTGCTTCCCCCAGCACAATTTGATAAAATGCATTAAACATTTACATTTACTTGACAAACTATTCCAGTTGAGAGAGAATTAAATTAAATTAAAAATAAATTGAACATAATATTAAATAAAAAGGAAAGAATAAAATAAAATTACAAAATAATAATAACAACATTTGAGAGACAATTAAATTAAATTAAATACATTAAAAATAAAATAAAATAAAATGAAAATAATATTAAATAAAAAACAATAAATAAAAAGGAAATAAATAAATAATAACTTATATTATATTATTATATTATATATTATATTATTATATAACTTTAACTTAATCTGTTAGTATTGTAATAATGTGCACCTTTTGTAAAGATGCTTTGAAATTTTAATTATTGTAAATGGTGCTATAAAAATAAACCTGATCTGAAATAATTGTTATTATTATTATTATTATTATTATTAATAATAATAATAACAAATATGAGGAGAAATTTGGAAATCACTTGTTAACATTCTGATTGTTTGCTAAAACATTTATGTTTCCTTGACAAGCTCTTCTGCTTTAGATTTAAGATAAAAAAAATAAAAGAATAAATAAAAATGAATAATGAATTAATAATAATAATCATAATGATAACAATTGAGAGAGAATAAAATAAAATTAAATAAAAAATGAATTAAAATAAACAGAAATGAAAAGAATAAAACTATTTAATTAAATAATTAATTAATAATAATAATAATAATAAAATTAATATGTGGAGAAATTTGGAAATCACTTGTTAACATTTTGTTTGCTTGCTAAACTCACGTATTCCCCAAAACTATGTAAAAAATAAATAAAATAATAATAATTTACAAATAAAAAAGAAAAAAATGCATACAAATAAATAAATAAATTAATTAAATAAATAAATAAATAAATAAATAAATAAATAATATATGGAGGACTTTGGGAATCACTTGTTGACATTTTGTTTGTTTGCTAAATGTGCACATTCCCCAAAACACTTTGTAAAACTGCATTAAACTGTAGATTTTCCCAGATAAACTCTTCTGCTCCCAAAGAAAAGGAGTCACTTACAAAACATCAGAGTGAAACTCAAACTCCAACATGAGAACTAGAAAAACCAAATAAAACCAAATAAAAGCACAAATGTAGTAGCGTAAACATTGTCCTTAGAGTTTTACAGAACTATTACAAAACTTCTCCAGTTGATCAGATCTTTTAAAGCTTTACATCTGATAGGAGGCTAACACCACAGGTTTATTTATATCTCTCTCTGCATTCGTTTGTCCAGTTTTGTTTCTGATCCACCTAAAGTCTTCGCTCAGAAACCCTTGCCCAGTTTAGCACAATGTTTACTCAGTGTAACACGACTCGAGCTAGTCCAAAAGGGAAAAACCATTCCTGTGTGCCTACTCTACAGATGAAGCTGATAAAGAAACCGTAAGAACTGACATTTATTCCAGCTATTATTTAATTTAGCATGCATTAATATCCTTGTTTTAATGTGTGGTTGCATGTTCATAATCTCAGCATTAAGTGTGCTGAACCCTGATATTGGTATCTAGTGTCTCTTTAAACTAACAGCAGAGCGTGCATCAGAACACACTGGCTTATATTAGTGAAATCTCTCTTCATTTGGACTCTTTATCTCTGAAAACAACACTGTATTCTTTACTTGTCTAGAAAATGCTTCTGTAAATAAGAACCTTTAGATATTTGGACTAAGACAAGACTAAAGTCTTTAAAGTGTAAAATAAAGATGCAGTATTTTAGAGTATTATATACAGGAAAGTTTTACATTACTAAAAATAACATTGACATATTTAAACAGTTGAAGCATCTGTCAGTTACACTGCAGGAGATCAGCACACACACACACACACACACACACACACACACACACACACGCTCGCTCATATTTCTGATGTCTGGCCCGCAGCAGGAGTGATGTGTTGACGTATTGAAGACTTGAAGAAAGGTCTGACTGTAGTGTTTTGAAGACGACCGCTTCATCCTAAGTGCAATATGATGTTGTGTGTGTTTTAGACGAGCTTCTCTCTCTCTCTCTCTCTTTAATAAACACTGTTATATCAAGCTGTAAGACCGCAGCAGCTGACAGTGAACTTTGACCCTATTGGCTCAGAGCGGTCTGGATGGCATTCAGTTTATCAGCTGTGTTGGAAATAGAGAAGCAGGACTGTGGGCAGCTTGCCTAGTGAATCTTTTTTCTTTCTCAAATATTCCCCAGATGCTGTTTCTCAGATTGAGGAATTTCTCTCAGTATTTCCTCTAATATTTGTTCTTATTTGGTTTATTTCAGCTAAAATAAAAGCAGTTTTTAATAGTTTTAAAGCCATTTTAAGGTCAATATTATTAGCCCCCTTCAGCTATATTAGTGTTGGATTGTCTCCAGAATAAACCACTGTTATACAATGACTTGCCTAATTACCCTAACTTTACCCTAATTACCCTAGTGAAGCCTTTAAATGTGACTTTAAGCTGAATACTAGTGTCTTGAAGAATATCTAGTCTAATATTATGTGCTGTCATCATGATGAAGAGAAAAGAAATGACTGAAAATGAAGAATAATAATATTATTATACTTAAATGAGTATTTAAGCAAGTTTATATTCTAGATAACTGTAATTAGATTACTTAAAAAGGAAAGATAATCAATCTGATTAATTAGTTTTAGTTTTACCATTTAAATAAGGTACAACATGAATAATAATTCAATTAAAGAACTTCTTCTGCTATAAAAGAGCAGGCTTTCCACTGACCGTGCCACATGAAGCATCTCCACACACTCCATAGTGTTAATGTTACCTGCACAATAAAGGCCTCACATGCTGGTTTTTATTAAATTGGTGTATTCAATTAATTTTTGAATCAATTAAGTAAGTGTGAGCAATATATAGTATAATAATGACAATAAACTATAGTAAATAATGATGCAGTCCAGCAATAAATAGTGTAATACTGGCAATAAATAACAATATAAATAATGATGCAGTCCTGCTACCAGCGAGGCTAAAACCGGCATGTGAGTGCTGTAATTAGTAGGCTAGAGCATTTGTTGAGATCAGCTCAGTAATTTAATTTAATCCAAGTTTATGTGTATAGCGCATTTCACAATGTTTACCCCACAGCCCTCACCAACCTGGCCTCTGTTATACTGATATGCTACACTACACACACACACACACACACACACGCACACACACACACACACACACACACACACACACACACACACACACACACACCCAAAAGTGAAGCTTCATTTGTCATTGAACACATGACTCTGGGAAACCAATGCACACTGCAGTACAGGAGAACATTGTGTTGAATTGGTGATGCGTGCATTACGAGTGTATAGACTGTGTACTGTGATCATAAACACTAATGGGCTGTAGTGTCATATGACTTCATGTTGAGTGCATTTCCAATTAAACAACTCTTCTAGATGTTTGAAGGCTGATTGGTCAATATGTCGAGGCCGCACACACCACACTGACACCAAACATCCAGAGCTGAAGAAAGCCTTGTCAGTGTTATCTTCTCATAACCTCCTTAAAGCAATCAGTAAAGGCTGGTATAGGTAGTTCATTTAGCCGTGTAAAGCCTAACGACTGCTGTCTAACTAGTTTTTAGTTGAAGGCAGTGTCGTGTAGACTTAGAAACCGAGTTCTGATCTTCTCACTCTGCTTCTCTTCACATAAAGTCCACTTGTTGAAGCAGAAGACGTGTGTATCTGCTGCACACAGACGTGTTGTGAAAGTAAACTCTGACGTGGTGAACCGCTGTCAGTGTGTAGTGTTAACACTGAGCTCTTGGCTTTAGATGGAGGCTGACTTCATCTCCTCCAGAGGCTCTTGTTGATTTAAATTGACGTCATTGGTTGGGTTTTGGGTCAAATGCAAACACAGACTAAAGGCCCAATCTGTCAGTGTGTTTTTGGGTGGGTCACTTATATATGAGGGGACTCATGGTTCTGTTTCTTCATGTCCCTCCAGCGAATACGTAACAGAGTGGGTGGATTATTCGGTTCCTGTGACTGTGATGATGAGATATTCACCTCACAGGAGAAAGATCTTTACTCTTATATTGTAAAGCAAATATTAATAAACTCAGCCTAATGAACTCAATTCTCAACTGGTTATGTCTTCAAGGATTGGTTCACCCAAAATGAAAGTGCTGTTATTAATTACTGAGCCTCAGGTCAATCCTAACTCCTGAGACCTTCGTTCATCTTCAGAAGGCAGATTAAGATGTTTTAGATGAAATCCAAGAGCTCTCTCATCCTCCATCGATCAGAGATGCTCAGTCCTGGAAAGGACTTTGTCAAAACCCCGAAGTGGCAGTAGCTGAACTGTGAGCTTTAATCATGCTAAGCTCATGCTGAAGACAGTTATGGTATGAGGATGGATATGAGCCCATGATTTGGGCCAGGATGCCAGGGTTAATCTCCTACTTTTTTTCCTAAGGAAATCCGAGGTTTTTTAACAACCACAGAGAGTCAGGAGCTCAGTTTACCGTCTCATCTGAAAGACGGCGCTCACTGAGCAGTATAGAGTCCCCATCAATATACTGGGGTGGTAGGACCCTCACAGACCACAGGTTGAGCGCCCCCTGCAGGCCTCACTAACACCGCTTCCAGCAGCAACCCAGCTTTCCCATGTGGTCTCCCATCCAGGTACTGACCAGGCTCAGCCCTGCTCAGCTTCAATGAGTGACCATGTGAGAGCTGCAGAGAGCGAGCTGGTGCGCATGATTGTTCTTGCAGCTTCATATTACTACAGTTAGACCACTGAAGTCACATAGACTGTTTTGACAAGGTTTTTGGTTCCCTTTCTGGACTTGGAATCTCTCAGGATTGTTGCTGGATCAGAGACGATGAGAGAGCTCTCAGATTTCATCTGAAATATCTTCATTTGTGTTCTGAAGATGAACGAAGGTCTCGGCAGTTGATTTTGGGACATATTTAACATCTGTATTTTGTCTTGAACATCCAAAGGCACCCTAAAGTCAAGTCTTGGTCCTATTTTCTTTGACAAATTTGCTAGACTGGAGAGCACTATGTGTCTGGAACCCTTTACTCTTACAGGGAGATTCGCCATCACAGGAACTCTAGAAAAAATAAACAAATAACACCAAATAATAAACAATAACACCAATTATCAGGAAATGTGAACATAGCTTAAGGCTGCAGCTATGATCTCATACAGCGCCCCCCACCCCCTGCTTAAATATCCGCTATGCCCCTGGAGGCTTGCATACCAAAAACATACTAAAAACACCCACATGAGATATGTGACGCTTACAGGAATGTGTTTGTTTATAATTGCAGTTATATGGATAGTTGTGTGTAGTGAAGTTAACATGTTCAGAACAGAAATAAAGCCGATATTATCACTGCTATGAGCTGAATACATGTTTAATCTGTATATCCAGCATTTTGCATTCTGACAAGCACTGAAGCTTGACTGGTGGAGTTGTTGATTAGTAACATTTAGAAACAAACGGGTGAGGCTGGCTTTGACTTTACTGCATCTTAAGAGTCTCACACACACAGTAAGTTTACTATAATCATTGATAAACTTTAACACTCGCAGAGTTTACACCAGAACAGGCTCATGGTGTGGCTGTTTCCGTGTATTGTACTCTTATTATTCGACGATGTTTGTGTATTCCCAGGTTGTCGTCTTTGTTCACGTTAAATAAATCTAAATGAACAGTGTGTTTTCAGGTAAACGTCTCTTGGTTGTCGTTATGTTTATTGATTTGGTTCACATGCTTCATGTTTTGTGCTTCTCTACTTTAGAATAGTGAGCATTGATGCTCTCTGGCTTTCACAGTGCATTGTGGGGCTTTTCTGATAGTCAAGGTTTCGAGTCATTCTCTTGGAGTCCCTGCTGTGCCTGTTTCCAGCCTGACACTCACAATGAAGAGACGCCTTACTGGAGCATAACTGCTCTGGAAGCAAACCTTATAAAGCTGTCTACTTGTTAACAGCGCACGTGTGTGTGTGTGTGTGTGTGTGTGTGTGTGTGTGTGTGAGAGAGAGAGAGAGAGAGCAGAATAAGCAAGTCCCCATCAGTTCTCTATAGAGGCCTCTGTCAGCTGCTTATACACTGCTCTTGGAAATCTGTTCCTCTGACTCTGGAATCGGTGATCTCTTTTCTTTTCTTTTCTTTTCTCTCGTTTGCTCTTATTTTCCTCCTTTTTTCTGTCTTTCTTTGATTTTTTTTCTCCTTTCTTTCTTTCTTTCGTTCTTTTCTTATTCTTGTTTTTTCTGTTTTCTTGTTTTTTCTTTCTCTCGTTCTTTATTTTTTCTCGCTCTTTATTCATTCTTTCTTTTTTCCTTTTTCTTTCTCTCGTTCTTTCCTCCTCTCTTTCTTTCCTTTTTCTCATTCTTTTTTTCTTGTTCTTCATCTCTCGTTCATTATTTCTCTTGTTCTTCTTTCTGTCTCTCTCTCTCTCTGTTTGTCTTTCTTTCTTTCTTTCTTTCTTTCTTTCTTTCTTTCTTTCTTTCTTTCTTTCTTCTATTTTGTTCACTTTCTTACTTTCCATTCCTCCCCCTCTCTCTCTCTCTCTCTCTCTCTCTCTCTCTCTCTCTCTCTCTCTCTCTCTCTCTCTGTCTCTTTCTCTCTGCATTTCTGTGATTCTCCCTCCCTTCTTTCCCTCTCTCCAAAACAAACCCAGATCTGTTTCAGACACACAGTGGACAGTAGTGGAGTGTAGGCGGTTTCATGTTATCTGGACTCTAGATACAGTCCGTCTCTAACTCTCTCTCTCTCTCTCTCTCTCTCTCAGACATCAGCTCTGGCGTTCCTGAGCAGTTCACTGGTCTTCTTCACGGCTCCTCGCCGGTTCTGGACTGTCGGGAAATTTCCGGTGAGATTCCGGTTTCCGAGACTCTTCCCAAACCGGCGCTGATCATGGAAGCCCTCCTGCAGGACACCGACCCCAAAGCCATCTACGCCACGGTGCACAAAGAGCCCAGGGATTCGCCCAAACGCAGCTCTCCGGCGCGCGATCCTGCGGTGACCAGGAGGAAGCCTCCGCCGCGGGATCTCCAGCTAGCACGTAGCCTTTCCAAATCCGACTCTGACCTGCTGGTGTCGCCGCCGGGGGAAGAAGACGTGGGATTGGTTGGTCGAAGTGAGTCGGTGTCAAACTGCAGCATCAGTAAGAGAAGGCTGGAAAAATCACCTTCCTTCACTTCGGAGTGGGACGAGGTAAGAGCTCCCCCTTGTTGTCTGGATGTATTGTCTGTTTTAGAGTTCGCGTAAACGTGTTTGGATTTATGCACGGCAAAAACAAAACAAAATGTTGTTTGTGTTGTGTCTTGATTCAAAATATCTGAAATATGGTTTTGTTTTCAGAGATATCATGTTAAAATATGTGGGACGAGCTCCCCCTGGTGGTCTGGATGTATTGTCTGTTTATAGTCAACATATTTGGATTCATGCCGGCAGAGAAGTGAGTTTTAGTCTTGTTTCTAGTCCAAATATCTGACTTTTGTTTTAAATGAAGAAGCATTTTCTGTACAACACATATTGTTTTGTTTTCTGAAATAAAGTGTCAAAATTTACTGAGTTTTTTCTTCAAAACAAGCTAAATAAGCTGCTTGGTGTTAGTAAAGTAATGTTGTTTTCGGTGTGAAGTAAGATTATTTTACTTACACTGCTGACAGACCATTTTGCTTGTTCTATGGAGAAACTCAGTTAAAACTCCCTGAAAACAACACAATGTTTTGAGCTGGTCTAGAAAATGCTTCTTGATTTTAGAGTTTGTAGATATTTGGACTAGAAACAAGACTAAATCTCTAAGTAAGTATTTAGATTTATGTATGACAAACGTTTGAGACTGTGAAAGTGTGTAAAACCCGTGTCATCCACAGAGTCTGTTAGTAATGGCACTGATAATGGTTAGTAGCTGGAGTAAATCTGCGAATATTCATGAGACGCAGGGAATGAATGGTAAATGGTGACCTTTTCAGTCTGTCATTTCTGTTTGCGCAGTGACTTGAGGAAAAAAATGTAAATGCAGAATTATAAGCCGTCCACTTTCCTAGTTCAGAGCTGATGTAGTTTAGAGGGACTTTGGAGTAATATCAGTCTGTGCAGACGACACTATTGAGCATTTCCGAGGGTGTTAAAGGAACGTTTTCTACACATTATATTATATTTATATATTTTATTGTGGCGGTTCATTCCGCTGTGGTGACCCCTGATGAATAAAGGGACTAAGTTACAGATGTCAAACTCAATTCCTGAAGGGCTGCAGGCCCAGCCCTGCTTCAACACACTTACCTGTAGGTTTTAAACAAGACTGAAGTGCCGCGTCCCAATTCGCATACCTATACTACGCCCTACACCAGTGGTCACCAAACTTGTTCCTGGAGGGCCGGTGTCCTGCAGATTTTAGCTCCAACCCTAATCAAACACACCTGAACAAGCTAATCAAGGTCTTACTGGGTATACTTGAAACATCCAGGCAGGTGTGTTGAGGCAAGTTGGAGCTAAACCCTGCAGGGACACTGGCCCTCCAGGACCGAGATTGGTGACCCCTGCCCTACACTTTTGAGTGTGTAACAGAAGAGTATGCAAGATTTTGGGACACACTACTTCCTCGTTAACAGATCGTTGTGTTGCTTAGTTACGAGTCCTGTCAATCATCCACACATCCACATTTCTGTCATATTTAATATCCTACCTTATTAGAGACGCAGCAGCAGCAGGTTAATCTCCCATTCAGCAGTCTTTCATGCAGAGAAATCTCCTCAGGTGTTTGGATAATTCTGCATTCAGATGTTAATGTACAAACACGTCCGAAGCCTTTACCGAAGCCTCTCTACTTGATGGTTGGTCTCGCGCGTCCACCATGTTTGTAGTTTGTTTACACCTTTCAGTTTGTAGTTCTAATTGAATTCACGTCCTACACGCAATGTATTGTGCGGTTAGAGTATGGACGCTTCTACACTGAGTTTTTACCAGAAATAGTAAACCATCCGGGAACCTTTGGCATACTCTTTTCAACATACTGCGATTTGGGACATACTAATTCTACTTTCCAATACTATTTAGGACGGATAGTATGCGAATTGGGACGCAGCAAAAGACTTAGTCTGATCAGGTGTGTTTAAATAGGGTTGAAACTAAACTGTGCAGAGCTGCGGCCCTCCAGGAATTGAGTTTGACATCCCAAGTCAAAGGAGAATGAATGAATGAATGAATGAATGAATATTTGACTGTCATGTGAACTTGTGGGAAGATATCAAATGACAATGAAAGGGGATAGACCACGCCAAACATGAATTAACTCATCCTTCACCTGTTTCAAAGGCTTCTTCTGTTGAATGCTAATGAAGATATTTACAAGAATACTTTAAAACCAGTCACCAGTGACTTCCATGTTTTTCCTGAAGAGTAAAGCCTCTGCACTGATGATGATGTAGAGGAGATCTGTGCTTCTCACATGCTGAATCATGAGCTGAGCTGTTGATGTAGATGAGGAGGATCCTTTTCTGATGGAGAGACCGCTGCCATAATAACATTACAGTGTGCATATACCCTAGGAGCGATATGACAGAAAGTGTTAGTGTTTTGATTTTAGCGGTAAACCTTGAAGCCGGTTATCGTCCCATGTCTAGAGATGTGTGTACTGCAGTCAAGAGTTGGACACTGGATACAGTGGAGCTGCAGGGTTTCCATCACACCTGCTCTTACACTGTTACAGCAGACGCTCAGTAAACCAACACTGTTGCCAAACACACTCCAAACAGCTGAGACGGATCACACACACACACACACACGCACACACACACACACACACACACATACACACACACACACTGCATGTTTGCTTTAGTTGTGAGGCCAGATACTGTGTGTGTGTGTGTGTGTGTGTGTGTGTGTGCGTGCATGCGTGCGTCATTTTATTCAACCAGCAAGTTTTTGGACCAGAAATGGCAGAGGCTTCTCCTGAAAAAATCAGACGATGTACAAAAGGCTTAATATTTTACGTCAGAATTAGTCAGGGGAGTGAAAAATTGCAGGCTTGATTGTATATTAGTAAGAACTATTTTAATTAACTTGTTTGATTAGCACATGCACTTTATTAACACCCGCCAAGTGTTCATAAAGCTCGCGCGCTCCTGTTTCCTTGCGTGAAGCGACCGTGCCTCGACACAAAACTTGTGTGATCGGTTTTCCCTACAATAGACTGGACCAAACATGATGCTCGTGCACTGCAAGTTGTATTTAGCTATATTATATTTAAGCTATATTTAGCTTGTTTTTATTTTACTCAATTAGTTAAAGTTTATAGCTGAGAAATAATTAGTTATTAGTTTATTTATTGTTGGTGTGGTCAGAGATAAATGAGGTAAATCCTTAATGTTGAGCCCTGAAAAGTCTTGTGGAACTAATTGTAGTGAAGCAGTATGAAACTGAGCAAGCTCATACACAGCACACACAAGGAGTGTAATGAGGGAGCACTCATGTGGACCTAACACCTGAACCATAACATCTAAATCTGGTCATTTTAGCAAGTCAAAGTCAAATTTATGCATGTAAAATCTATTTTCCCATCAACACAATTGTGGCGAGTGGCTAGTAATGTTGGAAATCTACTAGCCACAGTGACTGGCGATCAAAAAAGCCCTCTATATATATATATATTTACATAATTGATTTAGTATATTTTAGTATTTTATATACAGTATGTGTGTGTATTTGTATTTCTACATCAATATACACCGTACACATGTGTATATATTACATAAATACTTACACACATCTTTTACTCTGAATATTTTGACTGCTTTCTGTATAAAGATCTTCCTTTACAGTAAAAGTTTTCTTCTAGTGAGCAAACTAAAGATGTTTCGATGTTTTTGAGCTGTTTTTGGATCCAGAACTGTTGAGTTTTACTTCATTTCCAGTTTCCTTCATTTATTGTGACTATTCCTGCATCCCATTTCACACACTTATCTTAAAAGTAGACACTTGAGTGTGTGATGGAAGAGTATAGGTGTGTTCCAAATCACGTACACTCAAAAGATTTATTTTTTAACTTGCTCAAACTACTTAATTAAAATGAGCTGAAACAACACAATTCTTGAGATTTCATCCGAACAACTTAATTTTTTATGTTGAATCCACATAAGTGTTAAGTTAACCTAATCGATTTGTGTTTGGACAACATGAATGTATTGTGAGGAACTCTGCATTGTTTACTGTGTATTTATGCTCTGTTCACACTGTGTGCGTTCACACTGAAAACTCTTTAATCCACCAGTAAAATGGAGTGTGTTATGATGGACACTACACACACTGCTTTGCTCACCTAGTGGAAGGGGTGGAGCTATCGGCCGCTGATATTGGATTATCTGTTTTGGATTGTGAAAGCAGAATTCTCCTATGATCGGGATTATAGCGCCTCCTGATGGTGAATGCGGTTATACTCACGACAGGTATTATTTGGTACTTTGGTCATTTATTTCACTGATCTGGCAACCGTCAAACGTCATCTGGGAAACAGGTTGAGTTTCTGCTTAGTTAAAAAAACACACACATACTGTGCTGATAAGTGTGTAAGTGCAGAAGTGCATAGTGTGCCATTAGGGACGCAGCTTGTGTGTGTGTTTTGGGACTACTTCCTCATTAATGGAGGCATCTGTTGCTTAGTAACGAGCCTGTCAATCATCTCCACACATCACCCACATGTCTGTCATGTTTAATATCCTCCAGTATTGTAGAGTCATCAGCAGCAGCAGCAGTGTGTTAATCTGCCAGTAGAGCAGAGATGCGTCTACACTTTAGATTTCTGCCTGAAACAGTGGAGCCCTTGACGAGTTCTTTTCAGCACACTACAGTTTGGGACACACTAATTCTCTTTAGTGTGAATAGTATGCAAATTGGGACGCAGCTTATGTCTTTATGTTGACCTTATCACCATGGCGATGACCTTCTCCAGCAGGTCAGGACACCAGTGTTGTTCTCAGACTCGGTCAGTATTGTGTGGTGTAGCAGCAGCAGCAGCAGCACCTGCTGATAATAACGCTGCTGCTGCTGCTGCTGCTGTGTTCTGCATTTGTTGACCTGCTCTCTGTTTGTTTTTCACTCTTATCTTCTCTTCTTCTTCTTCTCTCGCCCTCTCAGCATGTTTCTGTTGCTCATTGTCAGCCAAACATTCGAGGTGTGTGTGTGTGTGTGTGTGTGTGTGTGGTATTTTTCCACTCTGTTGTGTTTGAATAAAACACACACAGTCTGTTACTCTCTGACTCTGTGTTTAGGTTTATTACTGTCTTCTGCCCTCTGCTGGAGAGATCGCTCATCGCTCTGTCTGTCTGTCTGTCTGTCTGTCTATCTGTCCTTCTCTCTCTCTGTCTGTCTGTGTATCTGCCATCTGTCTGCCTCTCCTTTCCCAGTCAGTCCTCAGTGTGTGTGTGTGTGTGTGTGTGTGTGTGTTGTGTTGACAGTAATTGATTGTTTTCCTGCAGCGATTGAAGGACATGAAGCTAAAAGACTCAGAGAGTGTGTGTGTGTGTGTGTGTCTGTCTGTCACTCTGTATGAGTATGTGTGTATGTCTGTGTGTGTGCGTATCTTTCTGTCTGTGTGTCTGTACAGTACATATGCATGCATGTGTGTGCGTCTGTGGATGAGTCTGTCTGTACTGTCTGCTTGTGTGTGTGTGTGTGTGTGTGTGTGTGTGTGTGTGTGTGTGTGTGTGTGTGTGTGTGTGTGTGTGCGTGCGTGTGTGTGTGTGTGTGTGTGTGTGTGTGTGTGTCAG